>NC_081570.1:70833789-71005710 GCF_022355385.1 Mustela nigripes
TGTGGGTTAAGCCGCTGCCTTCGGCTCAGGTCGTGATCTCAGGGTCCTGGGATCGAGTCCCGCATCAGGCTCTCTGCTCAGCGGGGAGCCTGCTTCCTTCTCTCTCTCTCTGCCTGCCTCTCAGTGTACTTGTGATTTCTCTCTGTCAAATGAATAAATAAAATCTTTTAAAAAAAAAAAAGTAAAGAAAAAAGATCTGATTAATAAATAAATGAAAGAATTAAAAAAAATCAGTGAAACAACTATTTCTTTGAAAAGATAAAGGTAAGAAAACTTTAGCCAAATCCGTCAAGAATACAGGACTCAAATCAGAAATAGAAGAGCCAACTCCACAGAAATACAGAAGATTATAATAAACTACTACCAAAAAACTAAATGCAACTTGGACATCCTAAAAAAGTGAATAAATTCCTAGAAATATAGAACCTCCCAAAAAGAAATTAGGCAAAAATAAAAAATCTGATCAGACCAATTAATAGCAACAAAATTGAATTTATAATCTAAAATCTCCCAACAAACAAAAGTCCAAAACCAGATGTTGTCACAGGTCAGTTCTACTAAACACTAAAAAAAGAGGTAATACCTATTCTCAAAGTCTTCACCACCGCTTACAAAAAAAAAAAAAAAAAAGAAAAAAAAAACCCCAAAAGTTTATGCCACCGCTAAAAAAAAAAAAAAAAAAAAAAGGAAGAAAAACTCCACATTGATTATGTGAGATCCTAACACCAAAACAAGACAAAGATAATACAAAAAAGGGAAAACAACAAGCCAAGAAAATATTAGCAAACCAATATTCAACAATATATTGTTGCAGATTCAACAACATATTAAAAGAATCATCCACTGGGGCACCTGGGTGGCTCAGTGGGTTAAGCCTCTGCCTTCATCTCAGATCATGATCTCAGGGTCCTGGAATCAAGCCAGGATCGGGCTCTCTGCTCAGTGGGGAGCCTGCGTCCCCCCCACCCCCACCCTCTCTCATTGCCTGCCTCTCTACCTACTTGTGATCTCTCTCCCTCTCAAATAAATAAAATAAAGTCTTAAAAAAAAAAAAATGAATTATCCACTAAGAGCTAGCAGGATTTATTCCAGAGATGCAAGGATGGTTCAATATCCACATACCAACATGGTACACCACAGTACACCAAAGATAAAAGTCATATGATCATAACAATAGATGCAGAAAATTCTTTTTTTTTAAAATTATTTTGACAGAGGATGTCCACATTTACCACTTTCAATACAGTATTAGAAGTCCTAGCTGTAGCAATCAAACAAGAAATAAAGGGCATCCAAATTGGTAAGGAAGAAGTAAAATTGTTATTATTTTCATAGGACATGATACTATAAATAAAAAACCCTAAAGACTGCAACAAAAAACTTGAACTGATAAATTAGTTCAGTAAAGTTGCAGGACACAAAGTTAATATACAGAAACCTGTTGCATTTCAATACCTAATAATGAAGTAGCAGAAAGAGAAATTAAGAATAATTCCATTTATGATTGCACCAAGAATAATAAAAAAAAAAACCTAGGAATAACTTAACCAAGGAGGTGAAAGACTTGTATTCTATAAACTATAAAACATTTATGAAAGAAACTAAACATGACACAAATGGAAAGCTATTGGAAGAATTAATATTGTTAAAATGTCCATACTACCCAAAGCCATCTACAGATTTAATGCAATCCTTTAAGATAAAAGCGCCAATTTTTTTTTAAACAGACCTAGAATAAATAATACTAAACTCCTTATGGTATAATGAACAAAGTTGGAAGTATCAAAATTCCAGATTTCAAAATATACTTCACAAAGCTATAATAGTCAAAACAGTATGGTACTGGCACAAAAAGAAACACAAATTTCAATGGTACAGAATAGAAAGGCCAGAAATAAACCCACATTTTTACGTCAATCTACAACAGAGATGGCAAGAGTATACAATGGGGAATATCTCTTCAACAAATGTTAATGGGAAAATAAGACAGCAACATGCAGAAGAATGAAATTGGACCACTTTCTCAACCCATATATGAAGATGGTTTAAAGATCTAAATGTGAGTCCTGAAACCAAAAGTATTCTAGAAGAAAACATGGCTAGTAATCTAAGATAAGCCTTAGCAACATTTTTCTAGATACGCCTTCACAGGCAAGGGAAATAAAAGCAAAAATAAACTATTGGGACTACAACAAAATAAAAAGCTTTTGCACAGTGAAGGAAACCAACAAAATGAAAAACCTATTGAATGGGAGATCTTTGTGAATGATACATCCAAGAAGGTGTTAATATCCAAAATATATAAAAAATGTACACAAAACCCAAAACACAAATAGTCCAATTAAAAAAGGACAAAGGGGGCACCTGGGTGGCTCAGTGGGTTAAAGCCTCTGCCTTCTGCTCAGGTCATGATTCCAGGGTCCTGGGATCGAGCCCCGCATTGGGCTCTCTGATCAGCAGGAAGCCTGCTTCCTTCTCTCTCTCTGCCTGCCTCTCTGCCTACTTGTGATCTCTGCCTGTCAAATAAATGAATAAAATCTTTTAAAAAAAAAAAAAAGGCAAAGGACCTGAATAGATATTTTTCCAAAGAAGATATACGAATAGCCAACAGAACAGACACATAAAAAGATGCTCAACATTATTAATCACCAAGGAAATGAAAATCAAAACCTCAAGGAGATATCACCTATCAAAACAGCTAATATCAAAAAGACAAATTTAAGTATTGACAAGGATGTGGAGAACATTTGTGCCCTGTTGGTGAGAATGTGAATTTGTGTATTCACTATGGAAAACAGTATGGAGTGTCCTCAAAAAAATTAAAATTAGAAATGTCCTATGATCCAACAATTCCACTACTGGGTATTTACCCTAAGAAATTGAAAACACTAATTTAAAAAGATATGCATCCCTATGTTTACTGCAGCATTATTTATGATAGTCAAGATGTGGAAGCTATCCACGTGTCTATCCATAGTTGAAGGAATAAAGGAGATGTGGGAGTATTTCTGTGTCTGTCTCCCCCTCTCTCTCCCACTTTCCCTCCCTCTCTGTCTATATATGTATGATGGAATATTTCTCAGCCATAAAGAAATGAGATCTTGCCCTCTGCAACAAAATGGATGGACCTAGAAGGTATTGTGCTAAGTGAAATAAGTCAAAGACAAATATTATATGATTTCAGTCATATGTGGGATTTAAGAAACAAAAAAAAGTGAGCAAAGGAACAAACAACAGACTTCTAAATACAGAGAACTAGTAGTTGGCAGAGGAGAGGTGGTGAGGGGAAAGTAGTAAGTCGTACTCACCTGAAAAGCCAAATTCTACACTGACAAAACTTCCTTAATTTATATAAAGCCACAGGCATATCAATCCTTACATCCTTTACTATTTTCCAATGAATCTCAAATTCATGTTGACCAACTGTACCAAAATCTCTCAACACAGTTGGTAAATAATACAGTTCTTAGGCTCTATGCCAGACCTACTGAATCAGTCTCTTGAGATATTTTATCTGGTGATTCTTAAACCAGTAACTCTAAACCTATTTATATGGAATATAATATATATTTCATATGCATATATTTCCTATTTAAAGTTTTTGAAAGGCAGGTATCATTTATTCGCTAAACAATTTTTAACACTGTGTGAGATAGAAAAGAGCTGGTCTCCACCTTCAAAAAATCTCATTATTTAGTCTTGGTATAGGTATATCTCATTTTATTGTGCTTCACAGATAATGCACTTTTTTTTTTTTTTTTTTTTACAGATTTAAAGTTTTTGGCAACCCCCACATCAAGCAAGTCTATCAGCACCATTATCCCAAAAGCATTTGCTCACTTTATTTCTCTGTGTCCCATTTTGGTAATTCTCACAATATACGAAACTTTTTCATTATTTGCTCTGATTTGTTATCAGAGATTTTTCATGTTACTCTTGTAAGAGCTTTAGGGTGCAACAAACCATGCGCATATAGATGGCAAACAACCCATAAATGTGTGTGTTCTGACTGCTCTACCCACTGGCTGTTTCCCTGTCTCCATCCCTCCTCTTGGCCTACCTATTCCCCGAGACACAACATTGAAATTAAAACAAATCAATAATAATAAAAAACACAAATTAATAACTCTACAATGGCCTCTAAGTGTTCAAGTGAGAGGAAGAGTCACACATCTCTCACTTCGAATCAAAAGTTAGAAACGATTAAGGAAAGTATGTCAATAGCTGAGATAGGCCAAAAGCTAGGCTTCTTATGCCAAACAGCCAAGTTGTGAAAGCAAAAAGTTCTTGAAGAAAATAGAAAGTGCTGCTCCAGTGAACATATGGATTGTAAAAAAGCAAAACAGCTATATTGCTGATACGGAAAAAGTTGTAGAGGTCTGGATGGAAGATCAAACCAACCACAACATTCCCTTAAGCCATAACCTAATCCAGAGCATAAGGCCTTAAATTCTGTGAAGGTTGGGAGAAGTGAGGAAGCTGCAAAAGTAAGTTTGAAGCAGCAGAGGTTGGCTCATGAAGTTTAAGGGAACAAGTTTTCTCCATTAAAAAAAAGAAAAAGTTGGGTGCCTGGGTGGCTCAGTGGGTTAGGCCTCTCTCTGCCTTTGGTCAGGTCATGATCTCAGGGTCCTGGGATTGGGCCCCACGTCGGGCTCTCTTTTCGGCAGGGACCCTGCCTCCCCCTCCCCACCTCTGCCTACTTGTGATCTCTCTGTCAAATAAATAAATAAAATCTTAAAAAAAAAAAAGTGCAAGGTGAAGCAGCAAGTGCTGATATAGAAGTTGTAGTGAGTTATCTAGAAGATCTAGCTAAGATCATTAATGAAGGTGGCTATAGTAAACAACAGATTTTCAAGATAGACAAAACAGCCTTCTATTGGAAAAAGATGCCATCTAGAACTTCCACACCTAGAAAGAGGTCGATGGCTGGCTTCAAGTCTTCATAAGACATGCAGTCTCTCAGTAGGGACTAAAGTAGCTAATTACTTCAAGTTGAAGCCACTTCTCATTGACCATTCTGAAAATCCTAGGGCCCTTAAGAATTACGTTAAATCTACTCAGCCTGAAATGGAACAACAAAGCCTGGATGAGGACACATCTGTTTGCAACACGGTTTACTGAATGTTCTAAGCCCACTGTTGAGAACTACTGAGGAAAGATTCCTTTCAAAATACGACTGTTCGGGGCACCTGGGTGGCTCAGTAGGTTAAGCCTCTGCCTTCGGCTCAGGTCATGATCTCAGGGTTCTGGGATCGAGCCCCGCATCAGGCTCTCTGCTCAGCGGGGAGCCTGCTTCCTCCTCTCTCTCTGCCTGCCTCTCTGCCTACTTGTGATCTCTATCTGTCAAATAAATAAATAAAATCTTTTAAAAAAATGTGACTGTTCATTGACAATGTACCTGGTCACTGGAGATGGACAATGACATGAATGTTGTTTCCATGTCTGCTAACACAAGGTCCATTCTGCAGCCCAGGGATCAAAGAGTCATTCCAAATTTCAACTTTTATTACTTAAACATATTTGATAGGACTATAATTGCCATAGACAGTGATTCTGCTGATAGATCTGGGCAAAGTAAACTGAAAACCTCTGGAAAGGATTCACCATTCTAGTTGTCATTAAGAACGTTTGTGATTCATGGGAAAAATCAAAATATTAACAGTAAGAGGAGTTTGGAACAGGAGGGTTCATACCCACTCTCATGAAGGATGTTGAGGGATTTAAGACTTTCATGGAGGCAGTAACTGCAGATGAGGTAGACCTAGCAGGAGAACTAGAATTAGAAGTGGAGCCTGAGGATGTGACTGAAAGGCTACTGTGTCATGATAAAACTTCCATGTGAATTGCTTCTTATGAATGAGCAAAGAGAGTGATTTCTTGAGATGGAATCTACTCCTGGTGAAGATGCTGTGAAAATGGTTGCAATGACAACAAAAGATTTAGAATATCACATAAATTTAGGCAATTTAGCAGCAGCAGGATTTGAGAGAATGGACTCCAATTTTGGAAGAAGTTCCACTGTGGGTAAAATGCTATTTAAACAACACTGCATGCTATAGAGAAATTGTGAAAGGAAGAGTACATCAGTGCAGCAAACATTGTTTTAAGAAATCGCCACTGCCTCCCCAACCTTCAGCAACTATCACCCTGATCAAAGAGATTACAACTTGCTGAAAAGCTCAGATGATGGTTAGCATTAGCAATGAGGTACTTTTTAATTAAGGTATTTACATTACTTTTCAGATGTAATACTATTGCACACTCAATAGACTATAGTGTAGTGTAAACATAACTTTATACCCACTGAAAAAACAAAAAATTCATTTGACTTGCTTGGGGTGCCTGGGTGTCTCAGTTGGTTAGTATCCAACTCTTGATTTTGGCTCAGGTCATGATTTTGGCTCAGGTCATGATTTCAGGGTCATGAGATCAAGCCCTGGTGCTGAGCATGGAGCCTATTTAAATTTCTCTCTCCTCCTCCCTTTGCCCCTCTCCTGCCTGTTTGCATGCATGCATGCTCTCTCTTTAAAAGAGAGAGAGAGAGAGAGAGAGAGAGAGAGAGAGAGAAGGATGCAGAAGAGAAGAGAAGGGGGTGAGGGCGAGGAGGAGAGGGAGGAAAGGAGCGGGGAGAGGATAAGAAGGGGAGGGGAGGAGACAAGCCTTGGTTATCTTAATATGCGACCAGGTTTGAGATCACTGATCCAGGGCCACATTATCTTTTATTACCCATATATTGCCCGGCAAGATGCCTTTTGCTGTAATCTTCTGCTCTAATCTTGCTCACTATGGCAACGCGGAGGCCTCTGTCATAGCTCTAACTCTATGAAGTTAGTCCTTTGAGCTTTCTTGGACATCAGGTGCTTTACAAGTAAAGCAAGCCTATGAAGTGAGTGAGACACTTCCCCCAGGACTATGTCTACTCTTAGGCAGGAGACCTGCCCTGGTGAAAGCAGAGCCTGGACAGCTAAGCACGTCCTTATTCTTGCTGATCTCTATCTCTAATATCTCTAACCTGCTGCAAAACAATGCTGTGTCTTCATAAGGATAGAGAACAGAGCACCTTAAAATTCTGTAAAACTTCTCTAATAAGAACCTCAAAAGTTCCAGAAAATATTTTTAGAATATATGTGCTGAAATTCTTTCCTACTCAGTAAAACTGAGATTCTATTAGTCACACCTTCATGAATACATTTTGATATGGAAAATAAGGAGTTTCCAAAAAAAAAAAAAAAAAAAAAAGAACTTTTACCTGTGATCCCTTAATTTCACGATGGAAAGAGTCTGTGGTTTCTTTGACTAAATTGGTTAATGCATAATATTCAGGTGATAAACAATTAGCTTCTTGTTCTATGTCTATATTAATTCCATCCATGTATTGTGTTTTGGCCAACTTAACTTTTTGAGCTATCCAGGATGCTCTGAAACTAGGATTGATGATATCCTTTAAGGGTACATCTCCTATGGAAGAAATATACATCCTTTGTGCATACATGCTTTTTGCAGATTAATGACATTTATTTCAAAAACCCTTTAAAACATCTCATTAGTTTGGAATACTAAGTCCCCAATTTAAGTTTTCCAAGTAGAGAAATCATATACCAAAATAATAATAAAGTCTCAATCCCCCAAATAACCATTATGAATAATAAGTAACATAATTCTCAAATTAGAAGTAGAAATTGAAGACTGACTAGCTAAAAGTCATCATGCTAATCATGATTCACATTTTGCTCAAAATCATAGTAGCTTAATTCTTTAAGAATAACTATCTGTGAAATGAATTAGTATCTAAGATTAATTGTAAGACAATGGAGGGTATGTGCTTTGGTGAGTGCTGTGAAGTGTGTAAACCTGGTGATTCCCAGACCTGTACCCCTGGGGATAAAAATATATGTTTATAAAAAATAAAAAATTAAAAAAATAATAAAAAAATAAAACATAAAAATAAATAAATAAATAAACCAGATAAACATGAAAAGGGAATTTTCTGGAAAGTCAGGATGGCAAACAATACAAGTCAACTTACCAATTGGCCAGACACATCTGGTAAAAACTGTAACTCACCTTTTAGCACTACTCTGGCTCCATGTGAATGAGCATAACACATAAGTTCTGGGTCATATTTTCCAAAATTCACCACAGTTGTAATCTGGGACCAATCATAAAATTTCCAAGCTTTACTTCCAACATCAAAAACAAACACCTGCCAAAACAACAAAGATAAGCATCATCACTTGAACCTAGAATACAATGCTGATCACCCCAAATAACATTAAACACTGATCATAAGCCAGGCATTAAGAGTACAACAGCAAGTAAGACATAGGTGTCCCTAATATAACTGGTGGTGGGAGAAATTAGCCAGGCCTCAAAAGTAGGGCCAGGAAGAAATCATGGAAAGAGCCAAGACCTGAAGGCAGAGAAAGCACAGTGATTGCATGAGTACGTATTAAGTGTAGCGGACACCTTGAATTTGGCAGGAGACCGCAGTAAAGAGCCCAAGAGTTGTAGGCAGGGTTAAGTCCTAACAGGCTTTGTAAACCTGCAGAGAAATTAGCACATTAACCTGAGGGAAAGAGTTTTAAAAGGAGAATGTATACATTCTAGGTATGCATTTATATATACATTTTAGAAAAACACCTTAAGCTAAAGTGGGAAGAGACACTAAAACTGAAATAATAACAGGACAGCTGTTAGAAGAATCTATGCAAAGATGATGGTGACCTCTAAACTTGTAGAAAGGTAGAGATAAATAAGATAAATGAATAGATATGGAGGATCCTAACGGCATAATTAATAGGACTTTATAACTAATTGAATGAGTAAAGTAAGAGAAAGGTTGATTAATACTCGTTTCTGGCTGCTGCAGATAGAGCCACTCCACCTATACAAATATACCAGAGAGTGCATTTACTATGAATGGTTTTGGCAAAACAGACTTCTTAGAATAATTCTAAGCTGGTGGACGTTATATTTTACCAGTATTTTCCCCCCACAGATAATTCAAGAAGCACATAAGTCTCACTAATTCATTGATGTAGGAAATATTTATTGAATTCTAGTAAGGTTTAGGGAATGCATATTGCTAGACATTAGTGACAGAAGTTAAAGAGACCAGGTTCATAAGCTGTTCAATTACAATAGTGCTAAGGGCTACAGGGGAATGCAGGCAGCCATGACAGCATATAAAGGGGCCTGCTTCCCTGGTAGGGCAGGAAACTTCTGAGAACTACACACTTTGGGGAAAAACTGAAATCTGGGCAATGACCTAGACATGATGGAGGATTACCCATAAAAAGGCATTCTCAGCGGAGGGAAGCAAAACAGGTGAATGTCTCAATACCTCAGAAGAATTCTGAATTTCTGGAACCAAACTAGTATCAATGGGGCTAGAGAACAGAAATCCTGAAAGTAACATGAAATCAGGTAAGACTAGTAAGGTAGGTAGATCAAGTACAACTTTGTAGATTACTGAGGATTTTCTATTTTATCTTGTGATGAATGGGCAGTCATTATAGTGTTTTAAGCAGGGGAAGGACATAAGATTTGCATTAACAAATGAGAAACGGGGAGAGATCATGAATCCTTGGGTCACCGTGAGGAGAATGGATGGGTGAGGGGTGGCAGAGAACTGGGTATAAGAATTAAACCAGACATTTCTTAAATTTTCCCAGTAGCCTTAAGTTTTTATTTTTTACTTTTCAGAATTAACTATGCATAACCCATTTTTCTCTTAGGCAGTTGCCCACCAAAATAAAAATAGAATGTGAAATTGGAATGGCTCACTGTTTCTGGAGATTTTAGACTCATATTCCCATCATAAACCTTATCCCCTATTTTAATTCTGATCATTAAGATTGAATTTGTTTAGTTTAAGTTTGAATACCGAGAGATTGTGATATAATAGAAATCCTAAAAATGTAACTGGATGAATCAACTGTAAAACATAAGGGAAAAATGAGCAATGTAGTCTCATCTTGTTTGAAGAATATAGGTCAGAAACAAAAAAAGACTGTTTATCATGAACATGTAAGTGAACAAAATTTTGCTCCCTTGAATAAGACCACAGAGGTATTGGAGGCCATGATAAATAAGTCTTTCAGATGTTAGGGTTGTCACACTAAGCTTCTTTACAAACACTTTACCACCTTTACTTCTTCTAAGCAATATACATATACCTTTTTACTGGCATTTTACTGTCTCTGCTTCAAAATCTGTTAGATTGAGAACTGGAAATTTTCCAGTCTTTAAAAAAGAATTGCCCTTTTGACTGTTAGCTTTAAAAATAAAACTGCCGGTTATTTTACCAGCAAAAAAAGGAGTTTATTTGGGAATAGCAGAGAATTACAATCCAGGACAAACAAGCTATGGGAACAGCATTGGTAAATCTGCAGAACAAAGGAGAGGAATGCTTTTTTATAGAGGAAAAGGGGAAATTGAGGAGGCTGTTATAAATAAAAAGTCAACTGGAGTAAACTAGAAACTTGAAATATAGTGGTTTTTCATTGGCTAAGTTGTGACAGTCTCTAATTACCTGGGCTTAACTGGGGGAGGAGGAAATCCTTCTTACTGAGTAAAGTAGTATCCACGTGCAAGGTACCCAGACATCTTCTGTTGGGTCTGCTGTTGATGAGCCAGAACCACCAGGACATGGCGGCTCCCCCTGTTGGCCTCCCAACTCTATTCTAAGTGAGGTTTCCTTTTGTTAATTTTCACATTTCCCACTTTTGATCAAGATCTTTTTTTGAAAGCATAACTCATCAAGAGGGAAGTATCCCACATTTAGTGGTTTTGTCCCTTAGTACGGGGAAGGGTCTTCCCCTGCTGCCACAGCCTACATTGAAGAGAAAGTACTTCTATAGTTGGAAAGCCCTGAAGGTCACATTTGAGTAACAAGGAAGATTAGGAGGGAGAAACTCTCAGGATCTCTCAACCAAAGTAGTATCTACTCAAGGTCCTAAGTATTAGAAATCATCTCAAAGGGTTGAGCTGGCATCACGTTAGTGGATACAACATTTTTTTTAAAGTCTAACAGGCAACAAAATAAAAAGTTATATATAAAAAACAGAAGTAACATACCAATTCCATTTTCTATAATGGTTCTAAACCAGGACTCTAGGTCTGAAGTAGCCACTGAAATATTTATTGACACTTATTCCAACTTATGGGAGAGAAATCCTATGAAGGCAAACCTGGAGTCATGTATCCCTCCTGGGAAGCTCCAATTATAGAGACCATGAAAACAGAATCATAGAAACTAGAAGACAACACTAAAAAAGAATTAATGAGGCATCATGAGAAGTTACAGTGCAGGAATAAATGTGAAGCAGTAGCTGATGAACTTTTTACAAAACAGCACAAACTCAAAGATGTTTTACAACAGTATTGTTATCTCAAAGAACCATTTGGAATCAAATGTGTTATTAAAAATACAGTCTATGGTTGCAAACTCAGAAACCATGAATCTGGATAAGAATCCAAAGTTAGTCGATAGTTCAGATGAAAGACTTGTGAATTCTGAACTTTCTAACCCTTCAAAAATAGAGCAGGCGGAAAACGAATTTGTCCCAGGATCATGATGAAGCGATTTCCAAAAAGCTATAATCAAAAGAGGTTTCTGCCTTTTACAAGGTCTTGGGAAATAAAGAAGAGGCATTGTCTTCCCATAAAAGATAAAGAAGCATCAATGGTGAGTAAAATGTATACAGGCCTGGTCCAGGAATCCTGAGAAAGCTGTCTCATCAGATGTCACATGCTTCAATTCCAGGAAATCTTTATTTTTTTATGCCATCAGGTCCAGTTATAGTTTGGTGCTTTCTTTAGGTGAATTACATGAATCCAAGAGTCTATTTCCTGGAGTTCTTTGGCACAAGGATTAGTTTGCAATTCCTAGTAAGGGTCTTTCCAGTGAGAAAGAAGACTTTATGGAGGAATTTTTATCCAACAAAATCTCCTGAGAGTACATTGTGATAAGATTGCTCTACCCAAGTATGCTTATTTCTGAGCCCTGATGACAACCCATAGACTGAAAGAACAGAGTCTCCACAGCAAAATATAAAAGAAGAGAACACATCAAAGAGGGCAGGAAGGACAGAGATGTGGTCAGGAGCCAAACTGACCTACAGGACTGTCCATGGTAAGGAGGGATACCACAGGTACAGGTAGCAGTGGGGAGCAGACCCCACCCCAGGCACAAGGAACCCACTCTCGGAAGACAAGTCCCCCTAATCTTTGGCTTTGAAAATGGGAGGGGCCAAATTTCATGAGTTCTTACAATCAAAGGGGCTTAATACCTGGAACTTTAAAAAAAAAAAAAAAATCAGCTGGCTTGGCTCTGAGAGACCCAGAGCACAAAAGGCAACTGAGTTCTCACCCTTAAAGAGACAGCACACCAAACAGCTCCACTGAGACACAGCATAGAGCAGCAGTTTGAAAAACACCAGAGATATATAAGAAGCAGATTTAATAATAGTGTGTGTTGGAGGGGCAGGGATCTTTAGGAGGCTTTAACAACAAACGAGCTGGTAGGCACCATTTCCCTCCCTAGTCAAGATACAAAGAGTTAGTCAAAATGAGGAGAGGAATATGTCCCAAATGAATGATCAGGACAAAACCACAGAAGAGAGCTGAATGAAATAGAAGTAAGTAAAATACCTGAAAGAGAATTTAAAGTGACAGTCATTAAGATACTCTCTAGACTTGAGAAGAGAGGGAAGACCCTCTGCCAGACCCTCAACAAAGAGACAGAAAACATCAAAAAGAATAAAACAGGTTCTTTTATAAGAACTCAATAACTGAAATTAAAAAATACTAGGGGGAATAAATAGTAAGTAAACTAGAAGAAACAGAAGAATGGATCAGTTCAGTGACCTGAAGGACAGACTAATAGAAAGTAATCAAGCTGAACAAGAGGCATACATCCATAAACCCAAAATGAAAATAAGTTAAAGGGAACTCAATAACACCATCAAGCATAATTACGTTTGCATTATAGGGATTCCAGAAGAAGAGAGAGAAAGGGGACAGAAAATGTATTGGAAGAGGTAATAGCTGAAAAATTCCTGAATCTTGGGAAGAAAACAGATATCCAAATTTAGGAGGCACAGAGAGACCCGAACAAAATCAAGCCAAGGAAGTCCACATCAAGACACATAGTGTTTAAAATGGCAAAAGATAATGATCAACAGAGAATTTCAAAAACAGCAAGAGCAAACAGTTACATAGGGGAAATCCCATAAGGTTATCAGCTGATTTTTCAGCAAAAACTTTGCAGGCCAGAGGAGAGTGGCATGATATATTTAAAGTGCTAAAAAACAAACAAACGAACAAAATCTGCAACCAAGAATACTCTATCCGGCAAGATTTTCATTCAGAATAGAAGGAAAGCTAAATAGTTTCCTAGACAAACAAAAGTTAAAGGAATTCATCACCACTAATCCAGTGCTATAGGAAATAGGAAATGTTAAAAGGGACTCTTTGAATGGAAAGGAAAGACAGTAAGAAAAGTTGGAAACACAAAACCAGTGAAATTAAGTGTATCTATAAATATCAGTCAAGGAATTCACAAAATAAAAGGATATAAATTAGGATACCATACATTGAAAATATGAAGGGGAGAAGAGTAAAAATTTAGTGCTTCCAAAATGGATTCACACTTAAGTGACTATCCATTTAACACAGATTGATATATGCCTAAGATGTTATATATAAACATAATGGTAACCAAATCAAACAAAAAAACAGAAATAGATGTACAAAAAGATAAAGAAAAAGGAATCCAAGTATATCCTTAAAGAAAGCCAGCAAACTGTAGGGGAAGAGAGCAAGAGAAGAAAGGAACAGAGAAAAACTACAAAAACAACTAAAAACAAATAACAAAATGGCAATAAGTACATGCTTATCAATAATTACTTTGAATGTAAATGGACTAAAGGCTCCAACAATCAAAAGACATAAGGTGACAGAATGGATAAAAAAGCAAGACCTGGGTGTGCCTGGGTGGCTCAGTCAGTTGAGCATCTGACTCGTGATTTCAGCCCACATTGAGCTCCATACTGGGCATGGAGCCTACCAAAAAAAAAAAAAAAAGGAAGACCCATCTATATCCTTCCTACAAGGGACTCCTTTTAGATCTAAAGACACAAGCAGATTGAAAGTGAAGGGATGGAAAAAGCATTTCTCATTCAAATGGAAATGAAAAGAGAGCTGAGACAGCAATAGGCAGGTATCAATCAGACAAAAGACTTTAAATCAAAGACTAACGAGACAAAGACTACATAACCATAAAAGGGATAATCCACAAGAATATATAACAAATGTAAACATTTATGTACCCAACAAGAGAGCACCCCATACATAAAGCAGCTAATAACAAAGGAAGTAATCAGCAGCAATACAATAGGAGGGGACTTTCACACCCTACTTACATCAATGGATAGATTCTCTAAACAAATCAAAAATGAAATAGTGTTCATGGACATCTAGGTTCTTTCCATAGTTTGGCTATTGTGGACATTGCTGCTATAAACATTCGGGTGCACGTGCCCCTTTGGATCACTACGTTTGTATCTTTAGGGTAAATACCCAATAGTGCAATTGCTGGGTCATAGGGCAGTTCTATTTTCAACATTTTGAGGAACCTCCATGCTGTTTTCCAGAGTGGCTGCACCAGCTTGCATTCCCACCAACAGTGTAGGAGGGTTCCCCTTTGTCCGCATCCTCGCCAGCATCTGTCATTTCCTAACTTGTTTATTTTAGCCATTCTGACTGGTGTGAGGTGATATCTCATTGTGGTTAATCTCACAAAACAAACTGAGGGTTGCTGGGGGGAGGGGGTTTGGGAGAAGGGGGTGGGATTATGGACATTGGGGAGGGTATGTGCTTTGGTTAGTGCTGTGAAGTGTGTAGACCTGGTGATTCACAGGCCTGTACCCCTGGGGATAAAAATATATGTTTATAAAAAATAAAAAATTTTTAAAAAAATGAAATAGTGGCTTTGAATGACACATTGAACCAGAGGGATCTAATAAATATATTCAGAATATTCCATCCTAAAACAACAGAATACATTCTTTTCAAAGGCATATGGGATATTCTCCAGGATAAATCACGTGAGGACACAAAATAAGTCAACAAGTTCAAAAAGATAGAAATCACACTATGCATATTTTCTGATCACAATATTATGAAACTAGAAATCAACCACAAGAAAAAAAATCTAGAAAGACCACAAATACATGGAGGTAATATAATATGCTACTAAACAATAAGAGGGTCAACCAAGAAATCAAAGAGGAAATAAAACACATGCAGACAAATGAAAGCATAACTATCCAAAATCTTTGGGATGCAGCAAAAGCTGTTCTCAGAGGAAATTTTAGAATAATAGCAGCTTATCTCAAGAACAAAGAAAAATCTCAAACAACTTATATTTACACCTAACAGAGCTGGAAAAAGAATAAATAAAACCCCAAACCAGTAAGAGGATGGACATAATAAAAATTAAAACAGATCAATGAAATCAGGAGCCACTTCTTTGAAAATATAGACAAAATTAATAAACTTTAGCCAAAACTATCCAAAAAAAAAAAAAGACTCAAAATCAGAAATAAAAGAGAAGTAACAACTAGTACCACAGAAAGAATATGCCAATATGCCAAAAACTGGGACAACCTAGAAGAGGACAACCTAGAAACATATAACCTCCTGAAACTGAATCAGGAAGAAATGGAAAGTGTGAACAGACTGATTACCAACAATGAAGTTAAGTCAGTAATCAGAAAATGGTCAACGAACAAAAATCCAGTATCAGAAGGCTTCACAGGTGAATTCTACCAAACATTTAAAAAAGAGTTCATATCTATTCTCAAACCAGTCCAAAAAAATAGAAGAGGAAGGACAGCTTCCAAATTCATTTAATAAGGTCAGCATTACCTGGATAACCAAACCAGACAAAGACACACACACACACACACACACACACACACACAACTACAGGCCAGTATCTCTGATGAACAAAGATGCAAAAAAATCCTCAACAAACTATTAGCAAATCAAATCCAACATTACATTAAAGAAAATCATTCCTCAGAATCAAGTGGGATTAATTCCTGGGCTAGAAAAGTGGTTCAATATTCACAAATCAATCAACAAGATACATCACATCAACAAGAGAAGGGATGAAAACCATATGATCATTTCAACAGATTCAGAAAATGCATTCAGCAAAGTACAACATCCATTCGACCACAAACAAATTTGGAGGGAAAATACCTCAATATATAAGAAAAACCCACAGCTAACATCATATTCAGTGGTGATAAACAGAGCTTTTCTCCTAAGATCAGGAAAGAGAAAAGGATGTTCACACTCACTGCTTTTAGTCAGCATAGTACTGGAAGTTCTAGCCACAGCAGACAAGAAAAAGAAAAAGGCATCCAAGTTGGCAAGGAGAATCTAAAACAGTCACCACTTGCAGATGACATGATACTATATATAGAAAACCCTAAAAACTCCACCAAAAATCTACTATAACTGATTAATGAATTCAGTAAGATTTTCATATATAAAATATAGAGAAATCCATTATATTTCTATACACTAATAACAAAGTAGCAGAAAGAGAAATTAAGAAAACAATCCCAGTTACAATTGCACCAAGAATAATAAAATACCTAGGAATAAACTTATCCAAGGAAGTGAAAGACCTATACTCTGAAAACTATAAAACAATGATGAAAGAAATTGAAAACAACATAACTTGAAAGCTATTCCATGCTCATGGATTGGAAGAACCAATATTGTTAAAATGTTCATATGACCCAAAGCAATCCACAGATTTAAAGCAATCCCCATCAAAATACCAACAGCATTTTTCACAGAACTAGAATACTACCAAAATTTCTATGGAACCACAAAAGACCTCGAATAGACAAAATAATCTTGAAAAAAAAAAAAAAAGAACAAAACTGGAGGTTTCACAATCCCATATTTCAAGATACACGGCAAAGCTGTAGTAATCAAAACAGTACAGTACTGGCACAAAAACAGATACATAGATCAAAGAACAGAATATAGTGCCCAGAAATCACCCCACAATTATATGGACATTAATCTTTGACAAAGGAGGCAAGAATATGCAATGAGAAAAACTCTCTTCAACAAATGGTATTGGGAAAATTGGACAGCTATCCATAAAAGAATGAAGCTGGACCACTTTCTCATGTAATACAGAAAAATAAATTCAAAATGGATTAAAGACTTAAATGTGAGACATGAAACCATAAAATCCTAGAGGAGAATACAGGCAGTAATTTCTCTCATATCGGCCATGCTGTAGCAACATTTTTCTAGATAGATCTCTTGAAGCAAGAGGAAGAAAAGCAAAAATACACTAGTAGGACTACATCAAAATAAAAAGCTTTTGCACATTGAAGGAAATAATCAACCAAACTAAAAGACAACTTACTGAATGGGAGAAGATATTTGCAGATGGCATATCTAATAAAATGTTAGTATCCAAATTATAGAAAGAACTTATACAATTCAACACCAAACCCCCAAATAATCCAATTAAAAATCGGCAGAAGACATGAACAGACATTGGGCGCAAGACCTCCAAGCAATAAATAACATTGTTATTTCTTGGCACCCTGTGGCTCCTACTTCCCCCTCATAATCACTAACATGGATTCTCACTGAAAGCAAATGTTTCACTGTAATTGATCTATGCAACACCTTTTTAGTATACCAGTTGATGAGGACAGCTGATGATATCTCTTTGCTTTCACTTGGGAAGAAAGGAAATATACCTGAACCATAATGCCCAGGGTTTCACAGAGTCCTTTTAACTTTTCATGAACCTTAAAAGCTGATGTGGATGACAGAGTTTTCTGCAGGCTCTACCTTGTTATATGATACACAGATGATTTGTTTCTCTTCTCCCCTTCTCAAACCCCTGCATAGGAAGAATGCATCCACCTGTTGACATTTTGGCCTTAAAGAGACATAAAGTCTCCAAAGAAAAACTGCAGTTTTCTCAAACTCGGGTTTGATACTTGAGGTACCTGATCTCAGAATAAGGAGTACATTTGAATCCAGATGAAACCCCTCATGACTGCTTAGTGCTGACAGATTACCTCTGAATCCCTGTGACAATTTATATAAAACTCCTCTAACCAGCACAAGTTTTTCATGGTTAACTGATGGGTCTTATCTAAAGGATGAAAATCGTAAATATCATACTGAGTATTCTATTACAACTCCTTTCAAAATCACTGAAAAACCACCTTTACATTTTGGATACTTCTGCCCAACAGGCTGAACCATATGTCCTTACTTGAGTTCATACCTTAGCCAAGGATAAAATTTGCAACATTTATACTGTTCGTTGGTATGTTTTGGGGGTATCTCATGACTTTGGAATATTCTGGGGACAATGGGCTGTCCTTATCTCCAGTGGAAATAAATCTTAAAATGCCTATGTCCAAAATGCATTAGATGCCATATTTTTGTCAGCTGCCCTGGCTCTTAAGGTTCCTGGGCATTTCAGACTCACTCCAAGAGGACAAAGTAACCCCCCTCACTGATATTTCTGTCAAACTTCTGCCATAGCTCAAAGGAATGTTCTCCTTTATGATAATTCATACTATTTTGGGACTAAAATGGTATCTTTACTAATGGTTCTACTATTAATTTAATAGTGGAAATTTGTAATCCATATTTATTCAAGACTATGTCCTAATTAAAAATGGACAACCTGTTAGTGTCTGCCCTTCAGCTCAGGTCATGATTTCAGGGTCCTGGGATCTAGTCCAACCTGGGGCTCTCTGCTCAGCAGTCAGCGGGGAGTCTGCTTTTCCCTCTCCCCTTCCGGTTCATGTGCTCCCTCCCTCCCTCTCTCTCTCTGATAAATAAATAAAATCTTAAAAAAAAATTTTTTTTTAAATAAAGTGTGGTTTTTAGGAGACTCAGGAAAGGAAGGAGGAGACAGATTCACGTCTGCAAAGAAGATGAGGGAGGGAAAAGGGCCTCAGAAGCCATTTTGATGCCTTTCAATTGTTTGCCTCATATTAGAAATAATATCTTGCAAAGACGCAAACTTAGAATCTTGAGAATATTTGGAAGGCTTGAGGTACCATTTAAAATAATCATCCCATTCAGTTTTTTGTTTTGGAGCCATAGCTTTCTATGTATTTCTATGTATTTTTTTTTTTTTAACTTTGAGTTAAGCAAGTTTAGGGAGATGGAAGTTCCCTATAATGGCCACTGATACTCTACATTTGGGTTAAGTCAGTCAAATGCACACAGGAGAGACCGATTTTGTTTTTTTTGTTTTTTGTTTTTTTAGATTTTTATTTGAGAACACAAAAGAGAATGAGCAGGGAGAAGTGCAGAAGGAGACACAGACTCCCAACTGAGCAGGGAGCCCCACATGGGGCTGGGCTCCAGAACCCGAGATCACCAGCTGAGCCAAAGGCCCTGAGACCATAGTTTTAAAACAAAACTAGCCAGAGCCTGGCTGGGGCATGCTCTAATCAGATTGATGACTGGGATTCCATTTCCTGGAGGTTTTCCTCTAAAAAGAAAAATTCCTCAACAGCAGTTTCAACAGGAACAGCCTGGTTCCGGAAAGAATCAGACCAAAGGCCAGCACAGTTCCAGTAGGAACAATCCAGTTGCAAACAGGAGTCCTACCAAGGGCCAAGGGAGTATTCCCAGAAAACAAAAACAAAAACAAAGCCCTAAAACAAATCCCAAATAATGTCCAGAAAATTCAAACACAAAGCGTGGAGCTTGAAATCCAGGACAAGACTTACCTTCAAATCCCAGTGTGGGGGCACCTGGGTGGCTCAGTCGGTTGAGCCTCTGCCTTCGGCTCAGGTCATGATCTCAGGGTCCCTGGATCGAGCCCTGCATCGGGCTCTCTGCTCAGCAGGGAGCCTGCTTCCTCCTTTCTCTCTGCCTGCCTCTCTGCCTACTTGTGATCTCTCTCTCTCTCAAATGAATAAATAAAGTCTTAAAAAAAAAAAAAAAAACCACACCCAGTGTGGGCAAGGACACAATGAGCTCAGGCTTGTGGGTACCCGCACCTCTTTCCTTATCAGCCTCTGGGCTGTTGCTGGCGGATGGGGGGTTGGGGGGTTCTTCTCTGGATCCCACCTCAGCTAAGTACTGCCAATCTTAAAAATATAACTGTCAGCTATCTTACCAGCAAAGAAGTGTTTATGTGGGAACTGCGGAGACTTGCAAACCAGGACAAACAAGCTACAGCAAAACCAAAAAACAAAGGAGAAAAACACTTTTTTTATAGAGGAAAGGAGGGAGTTAGAAAGGCTGTTATAAACAAAAAGTCGATTGGAGTAAACCGAGAGTTTGAAGTACAGTGGCTTTTCATTGGCTAAGTTGTACCGATGGCCCAGAAGAAAGGCGGCCTTTACCCCGTTAGGGCAGTAAAGTAGTACCACCTGCAAAGACCCTGCTTTCCCTATCAGGTCTGCACTGGACAAGGAGGTGAGCGTTCCCCCTGCCTGGCCTCCTGACCGTTCCTTTAGGAAATTTCCTTCTTCTTCTTTCTTCTTTCTTCTTCTTTCTTCTTTCTTCTTTCTTCTTTCTTCTTTCTTCTTCCTTCTTCCTTCTTCCTTCTTCCTTCTTCCTTCTTCCTTCTTCCTTCTTCCTTCTTCCTTCTTCCTTCTTCCTTCTTCCTTCTTCCTTCTTCCTTCTTCCTTCTTCTTTCTTCTTTCTTCTTTCTTCTCCTTCTCCTTCTCCTTCTCCTTCTTCTTTTTTTAAATTTTTTATTTCTTTTCAGCGTAACAGTATTCATTGTTTTGTTTTGTTTTAAATTTAAATCTTAGTGAGCCTACATGCACTGCAACATGGGTTTCTGGAATAGAAGTCAGTGATTCATCACTTCCACACCACACCTGGTGCTCATCATAACAAGGGCCCTCCTTAATACCCCCGACACAACGGGTGTTGGAGGGGATGCGGAGAAAGGGGAAACGCTCTTGCACAGTTGGTGGGAATGTGAATGGATGGCACTACTCTGGAGAACAGTACGGTACGGAGGCTCCTCATAAAGAAGGTTTCTATCTTTTTTCACAGGATTAAACCTTTCCCCCTCCAACTCCTGTTGCAGGCATCAAACTCTAGGTGTCAGCTGATTTTCATATTGCCTGTGAAAAGGTGTCCAATTAAAGTTCCCCAAAGCCTTATAAATGGTTAGGTGGATAGAAAGAAAATAATTTTTATCATCCTTCTTGGATGGTCTTGAGGGGCCTTTAAGAAAGGGCTGGTAGATAGGGAAAAGCAAAGGTAAGGAGAATATTCTGCATTCTGATTTCCTGGAGAGCTGAGATCTCTCATACTAGATATTCATTCTCTTGGAAAACAGTGGAACTTGCTACCTCGGAAATACCTCATCGTAATAGGTCCTTGCTAGTATGCCCAGAGTGCCATCCGAGAGGCCCTGAGGGCAACGAAGGAATTTTCATTTAGGGTTAGACCTGGGCTGACCTGCCTGTGAATACCTGCCTGCCTCTTTTAGGCAGGCCCTAATTGTGAGACCTGGGAAAAGTTATTCAACCTCTTCGAGTTTCCTCATCATATAATGAAGGCAATCCATCAAGAGACCCTTTGGGAGTGATCAAAATTGGTGACTGCACCCACACCACCTCTTCTTAGGGCTCGGGTTTACTCTAACTTCTTACCAGGCCATAAGGACCAGTCCCGAAAAAGCAAGGGAGAGGCACTGACCTCGAAATCAGGGTGCTGGGTGATGGGTTGGCACAATGCTGGGTCCTGACAAGGGCAGTGGGCCCCTGCCCAGAATGGCAGCAGGGACAGCAGCAGCACAGCGATCCCGGGGATGCCATGTGGTGGGCAGGCGAGGAGGCACCGGTGACCAAGCTGCAGAGGGGACATGACAGCAGTCACTCGCAGCAGGACTGGGTTCCTCCACCTCCTGGCTCAGGTCAAGACTCTCAGCAAGGCGGGCCCTGCCTCCCAGCAGAGCGGACTTGGGAGGGGCTGACATGGGAAGGGCTAGGCAGTCTAGGCCAAGGGCGACATGAAGGTGGGGTGAAGGAGAAACGCTGCCTTGGACACCTGCCCGGCAAGCCAGTGCCTCTGGCCCCCAGCAGACCTGTTGACTCAGCCAAGTCAATATCATCGGTACCATTTATACCCCCTCAACACTCTGTACCTTTGTGTCATGGTCCTTTGTACTCCTTATACAGTTTGAAAGTGGAAGCGGGGCCCCCAAGGGGAGAAGTAGGGAATCTTGATAGGGATGACTAAGCACCACGGTTGGCATGGGTGCGGTGGGGAGGGGGTTTCTGGAGTTTTCCTGGTGTGCTCCGAAACTGGCCGCTGCACACACAGGCCAGGGAGAGATGGAAGAAAGAGGCAGGTCACTCCAGGTTGGCACGTGGCAGGTTTAATAAGAGCAAAGGAGCTTACACATGGGGCTTGTCTTGGGTGATGGCAAGATGAATGGATTCCTGCAGCAGCTCTCCAAATCTTAAAAAGCTTATAAAGGGGTCCTGATTGAGCCTAGTCACATATATTATGTGATGCAGTTTTCAATACTGCATCACTATCTCAAGGTTATGACCTTGGAGCAGCCTCTGGGAGCAGGAACGTCATGGGGAACCCACAGTTCAAAGACAGAGGAGGGGGTGAGGAGCCTCAGAGTGCTCCCAGGTCAACTGGCGGGCATGCCTTTTTGATGACACCCCCAACACTCCACCCCTGGTGCCTCCCTCTTCCACAGTGAGCCTTGAGTGGGCAGCAAGGGGTTTCCTTAACATGGAGGCAGCCCTTTTGCTGTCTATCTGCTGCAACAGGGGCAGATGCCACAAGCAACAATACAGGCGCGCGTAACAGAAATCACAGATGAAGACAATAATTCCCCAAATCAGTGACAACTCTTTCTGTCAAGAGCCCCAGGACCAAACCACCAACTTATTAATTCCCCTAGGCTGGGAGTTGGACCACTCAGGACATTCACCTGAGTCCTCATGTGATTTAATTAGGATGATACCTTAGCAGACTCATGGGGCATGAGCTGAGGACATTGTTTTGATAATGGCACAGGTGCCTCCTTGTGAGATAGGAATAATGTCCAAGACCATCATATTTTAGAGGACAGTTTTTCTCATTAGAGTCATTTCAGTGTTCAGGAAGGACAGATTTGGGGGGTTATCATTCAGGGCTTGCTGACAGAATTTACTAAGGGTTTCTATGCGTGCTCTAACATCTCCGAGCCCGTGGAGGGAACACAGACATCAGCCAGATAATCACACCAGGGAGACAGTGCCCACCTCAGCTTGAGGAGAGAGGGAGGTTGGCAATCTAGGAATTTGACTCAGCTGTGCATACTATGCCTGTTGGCCAAGAGACACAGCATGGTCAGGCATGAGGAAATAGACTGAGGACAGAATATGCCAGAACAGGATCCCTACCTTCCCTTCTCTCTCAGGGTGGATGTTCCATTTCAGGCATAATGCATTCCAGCAAGTCCAGCTTGCAGCAGGACAATGGATCCCAGTGGAGAGTGAACAGTTCCTCCTCACACAGGAATGTGAAGTAACTTGCCAGCCCTGTCAGCCCCACTGCAAAGTCCAGGAGAGAGTTCCTTTCCCAGGCATGACGGGGCTTGCTGTTCTCGGCAGCATAGCATGTTGTCCCCTGGTCAGGAGTTGGAGCAATGGCTATTTCCTGCCACTTCCACACCCCTTTGGTGTTGGGGGCCTTGGCAGGGGGTCCCCATTCTGACATATGGGGCAACTGGTCCTCATCATTAATCATTCAAATAATCAATTTGAATAAAACCAACCTGGCAAAGGTAGTTTTAGATGTTAATAATTTGATCTGCTGTTTTAATATTTTTTTCTTTCTACCAACCCTGTTGCTTATGGATCATAAGGGGGACAAAACCTCCTTTTTTTTTTTTTTTAACCCAGTCTTATATATCATGAGCTTCAAAATGTAACTCCCCAGTGCTGTCTGTATGATGCGGGTACCCATGCCCACTACTCAGTTTCTCTAATTCCCTAATGGCGGCAGCCTGTTGTGCACAACAGCGGGGGAAGGCTTGGGTTAGGTTAGGCCAGACACAGGGTCCACACAAACCAGGCCATATACAGCATCTTCACTTGAGGGGGGGCGCCTATAATCATTTGGCCAGTTCTTCACCAGTTGGGAACTTCGAATGCCCCAGATTCTTTCAGCAGTTGCCTTGGGTGTTGTTTAGAACCCACAGGAGAGTCTATTCCCTCATTACTGAAGTCGTGTATTCGAAGGGCAATTTGGCATCGTTGGCAATACGCCATCCCACCTGGGCACTGGGATGGCCGTTCCTTCTGTGCACCCAGTCTGCTGCACCTACTGAAGGGTGACTGGCTAAAGCTTGCGTCTGAGGTAGGACATCAGCTTCCCCGTTGCCAGGACTTATCCGTGCCTTGTGAGCCGCAGCATGGAAACCAGTGAGGGCTGCCTCAGACAAGATCTTGCCGATGGACTGAAGAGGCTTCCCACACATCTTGACCCCCCAAGGGCTTATTCGTAATCCTCCACCCCTTGGCCTCCCATTGTCCAAGCCGCAGCACTAATCCCTTTGGTACAGCGCAGGTGTCAGCATACAGGGTTAACGGTCCAGTCCAGGCTCACGCATAATCACCAGCCAGACCACGCTGCTGAGGGAGAGGCCCTGCCTGGAGGAGCGCTGTGTACATTGCTAGGAGCTGCTACTGGGTTTCTGCCCCCTGCCAGAACTGGGACCAAAACGCTAGGGGCACTCCCCTCTGTCTATCCATATCATCGGAGTCACAAACATTTAACCTAAATGTTAGCCCTACTTAGGAGATGCCCAGAGCTTTAGAATGCTCTGCTCCTATTTTTGCTTTCTCAAAACCAGCTTGCTGCTCTGATCCCCAGTCCCACATGTGCCCTTTCTTTACCCGGCAGAGTAAGAGATGGAGGTACTATGCCAGGTCGGGAATCAAAGTCCTCCCCAACCCCCGAATCCCTACAGAGGCTCGCACCTCCTTCACATTTTTAGGGGTTGGATAGGATTGTACCTTATTAATCATAACGTTTAGAACACTGTAATTCTTACCGAACCAGGTGAAACCCAAAACCTCATGGCAGCGCCTGGGCCTTGAATTTTCTGTGGATTTCCTGTCCATCTTTTTCCTCGCAGAAGCTCCAGCAAAGTCCTACGGCAGAGGCAAACCCCTCATGTTAATATTATGGTCACTGATGTACACTGTGCTGATGTGAGGAAGGAGACCAGGGATAGGTCCCCAGCCACCATCCCATGACATAGTGTAGGGCTATGCATATGGCCTTGGGGGAACACTTGGAAGGTTTATTATCATCCCTCCTACGTGAAGGCAAATTGATCGTAGTTACCAGAAACCTGTACTTGTCAAAGCCTTTTCCATGAATCTCCTGGAAGATGAAGCACTTTTGCAGGAACGCATTTGGCCAAGACAGCAGAGTAAAACAGCAACTCTGCAGGTAACAAAAGACTTAAAAACTGCCGTGGTTAAAATCTGATGAGAGCTCCTTATAAACCTGGTAAAGACAAAACATAGAAACCTTGTTTTTAATGTATTTATAAACCTTTGTTTATAATTTTTAAATTTAATTATAAACCTTTGTTTATAACTTTTTTTTATCAAGAACAGACCAACAATCCAAGAAAATGTTGCCTTCTTAAATAGAGAGAAAACCACATTTTAGTCTTTTACCAGCGTACTTTTAAAACTTACTTATTCCAATCTTCATCGGTCCTGACCACCCGTAAATCTCCTTTCCAAAGATTCCCCTTCACAAAAACCTTCCACAACTTTTTCACTCAGAATTTTGTTCGAAGTTTTCCCTCTCTAAACAAACCAACCTCGATTTAGGACAAAATTAGTTTCTTTTCCCCTCAGTAAAGGAATGTATTTTCGTTCCTTATACCGTTCTCATACACCTCCGCCTTTCCCTACCTACAGAGTTGTTTTCCTTATCATTTCAAGCAGTCTGGATTTCAAAAAGCCTTCCCCCACACTTTCTTTCTCTTTGGCCCCTGTGGGCAATGTTTTGATTACCTCCTGGGGTGTTTACATTTTCTTTTTTAAAGACAGGAGGAGAGTTACAAATTCAAGGGACAGAGGAAGAATATAAGCTTTCTCCTAAGAGTTTCAAGGGAAATTGCTATTTAAAAGTTTCCTTTGTGTGAAGGGTCAGAAGACAGGCAGCTTACCACCACTTACTATAATCTTTTAAAATTTTTTTCATTATTTTTTAGAAATTCCACCACTTAGCATCCTAATCAAGCTTTGTCACAAGTGCCTGGATCTCTATCTGGGGTATCTTGTGCCCTCCTAGCTTTGAAAAACAGCACTTTAAGATCTCTGACTTTTTATCCTGCTCTCCCATCCTGTCGAATACAAACATCTAATTTTGCTTCCTCTCGTGCTTAAATTCCAATAAAAACTTAAGCCCACAAGGACAAGGAGATGACAGCAACATATTTGGAAGCTGGAAAGCACGAGAGGCAAGTACCCCAAACCCCAACAGCAGGGAAAGCTGAGAAACGACCAATTTAAACTACAGAAATCCTCAAAATGTTCCAGAACTGCAAAAAGAGCCTCAGGAATTCAGGGTTGAGAAGGGAACAGAAGGAGGCTGTCTGAAAACAAGGGAGCAGGTGTCAGCCTGGGGCAGGTACATTTCATGTGGACCTTAATAAAAACAGCAGTGAGCTCTGCTCAAAGTAGGTAATACCCTTTGCTCACTTAATTCTCACAAGAACCCACGAGACAGACTCTACCACTGTCATTTCTAGTTTACAGACAGAGGGGTCCCAGAAGTTAAACAACACTTTTGCACAGAGAGTAAGGTGTGGAGCTAGGCTTTGAACTTAGTGCAGCTCAGAAGGCCATGATCTTAAGTATGCTATTCAGTCTCGGTCCCACAGCTGAGAAGAGCAAGGCTCAGGCTGGTTAGATGCCTGGGAGCCCCATTTCTTCATGCCCATGAGCATGAGTCACCAGTTCAGATAGAGGAACACAGCATCCCGGGGCCATTTTCAGCAACCACGGCAATGTTATTTTGGTAGGTGGTGATTTAAATTAGATAACAAGACTACAGTCTGCTTTGCAGCGATGGAGAAAACAGTCACTGTTAGGGTGACAGGGTCCAAGACTCTACCCTCAGAGTGTGCAGCGTGGGCCAGGATGCCTTCCAGAATCTCCAGGGGTCATCCTTCCCACACATTGAACAGAAGCTCTCAGAGTCCCACCTTACCCCCATCTTCCCCTCCTACCCTTGATAGCATTCAGCCCTTTTCCCGGTCTTCCCAGTATGACAAGGTCACCACCCCACCGAGTAAGCACCCCAGCCTACTTTAGGGAAAGGAACAATTACAAAAAGCTTCTTGACCTTGAGCTGGAAATCATCTACTATTACCCTATTTGGCCCTGGGTTTTCCTTTGGAGGGGGGGAACCTCCAGAGCTATTACGACAGAATTTTCCACAAGGTGCTCTTCAGGTGTTGAACATGAACAGCCAATATTTCCTCCTCTTCCACTTTACAAATCTTTCCTTTTCTGGACTAAATAAATCAAATTCCCTCAACTGTTCTTCATATAATATAGTTTTCAGACTTTTCACCATCCCACCAGGAACCTTTTCTGACAAGTTTTAAGGACGTGGTACGCAGTGATCTGTACCCTCCAGGTCAGGCATGATCCAGCCAACAAAGATCACGCAAAACCGTTACCTCTGAGGAGCTGACACGCCTTTGTGCTTTGGGGCAGCGATGTACCTGTTGGCTCGTCACTAACTCATGACCCACTCAAAATCCCTGCTGTGTCTTGTTTGACACAAAGTATTGTTCGACCAGATCTCTTTCATCTTTTACCCGTGAAATTAGTTTGCTTAATGAAAAAAAGACTTTACATCCATCCCTTGAAATTCTACCTCACTGGAGCCTGTCCGTCCTGCCTGCCCAGACTCAGACCATGTGATGTGTCCCCGTGTACTCAAAGGAGAGAAGTTCAAGGGAAAATCTGACATCTTGTCAGCCTAACACTTTAACATGGCTTCTGTCTGCCTGCATGGACAGCACCAAAACAGTGTCCACTCACCTGCTGCCAGACAGTGGGGACCAACAGGGACAGAGGTGTCCCTGGAGCGGCGGGTCTGGGGGCTGCTGCTAGGGCCGCTTTGCCTCTCTTTGCTTTTCACAGCTCTCGTTTTTGAATCCAAAAGCAATCAGAATAAACTTCAAGATGACGCTAGGATGCAAAATCTTTTCACAGAATTGACAGAAATGCCTCTGACCCTCTGCAAATGCTTCCTTGTCAGCTTAGGAGTACATCAGGGAGTTGTCTCTAAGGCTTCGGGGTGTAATCTTTTATTTTGAACGAAGACCAAGTCCTCAGAAATAACTGGGCTTTCACCGAATATAAGATCAGCCATATAGGAAAGTTTATAATTTAGAGTGTGCCTTTATGAAGCAATAACAGTATTTTGCAATGTTATGGCTTACTGTTTTACTTTCAAAACCAATTTTAAAGTTCTTACAATTGAAAATTCTGATTAAAATGTTAAGTTTTCTAATTCTGGCTCCTAAATGGTTTTTTGTTGTTGTTGGGTTTTTATTTATTTTTTTTTTTCCCCAGTATCTCTTTCGAATGCAAGAAGAAAAGTACAGTGAGTTGTTCTGGCATGACTGAGAAACAGCTGTGGCCATAACTGTACATTCCTTAAATCCCATCTCTATTGCCTCGGTGATCCTAGTTCAGGCCTGCTTGTTTTCTTCATCAATGGAAGATGTGTTCCTTTAGAATTGGAATTCACTGAGGAATAAGACCTATCTTCTATCCATGGGACAATTTGAATTTTGGTTTTAGCTCTCCAGTGGAATCTTTGAACAAAGGGAAATGAGTTGCAGATGATACCGCGAGATGAAACGGGACACTGTCCTGCTGTAATTTTAGGTGGAGAAATAGAGCCAAGTAAAATCTTTTGAATGAATCAACTCTATAATCAAAACTGAAGCCTCATTAAATGCCATATAACAAAAAACTAAAATAGCAAGTACTGGGAAGCAATTACAATAATCATTTAAGATCAGCTAAGATCAGTTAAGAATTCTGACAACAGGTAGAATCATTATGGAAAGCAAAGCAAAAGTCCAGCTGGTCATCCTCACAAGGTAAGAACCTTACCGAATGGCAACTATTGACAGAATCCAAAAGGATAGGAAATAGGGCCCATTTAATTTACATATTGAATTAATAATGGCAAAATAACCAATAGTGTCTGTGGCAAGGAGTTTTTAAGTTACACTTTGAATTACTCATAATATTTGTGATCACGGTCATATCATTAACAGCAAGACATAAGTAATTATTTTTAGCTGCCATGCTGCTGTCCACAATGCCCTTTAATATATATATATTATCTCATCAAAACACGTTCAGTGAAGAGTAATAGATTCAGATACAATACCTCTCTAGATATTGCAAATAGATGTGTGAAGCTCAGTCTTGAACTGGAGCACGATTACCACCAACTTTAGTCCCTTGCCTTTGTGAGGATGCCATGGAGCTCCCTTCCACCCCCTCACCGCCCCTGACCGCGTTTGCCGGGCTCAGGGCACAGAGGCTGTCCGGCGACTGTCCCTGCTCTCAGTATTATGGCTCATTTTGCTCAAGACCTTCTGTAGCTGGGTTTTGTTTTCTTCCAGGAGTGTTTGCTTTTGCTCTCACTGGGGAGGCAACGGGGACGCTGAGGTTGTGACTTTGCCGCTCTGGTCCTCCCTGGGGTGCTGCTCTGCCTCCCTGAAGACCCACAGCCAGTTCTGGGCTCGAGCTTTCCAGAAGGTATTACAGAAAACATTACCATTTTTTACAGAATCTTGAATGGGATTACCTCCGGTTTCCATCTAAATTCCAGAATTCCACTGTGATTTCTTTTCTTTTCTTTTTTTTTTTTGGAGACACATGCTTATGTGGGCCAAGCTTGCATGATGTTTTCAGTTTTATGCTATAAGTAAAATTGATATTGATGATGATGATGATTCATGAAAAGGGGTCACAGAGCAGAGCAAGACAGAGTCCAGGCTCCACAATCACACTGAGCTGGGTTCAAATCTCAGTTCTGCCTAATTCTAATCATTTGACCACTAGAATGTTATTTAACTCTTTGAATTGTTATGTTGTATGAAATAGGTCACAACAGTCTCACTCTCACAGATGCTAGGAGAATCATGAAAGAAAGGGAATGCATGTGAAAACTTTGTACCTGACACATATTAGTATTAATTTTCATTACTGTTCTTAGAGGGGTATCAATGACTAGATCCCACACACAGCTAAGAGTGTGTTTTGGACCTGTAAGTATTACGTAAGTTTTGGTTTCATAATAAAATGAATAAATGCATATTATTAGTAGGTGGTACCGCTAATATCTTATTCAATGAAATTGCAAGATATAAAATTTGCACATCCCTTTTTTTAAGAATCAAATATTTTCATTATTATTTTATAAATTTCTGGATGGTTTAAGCCATCAAAGCTAATAGAAAAGATTTTTGACTTCATCAAAAATTGCCTCTGACAGACCTTAAAATGCAGCAAATGCAACCTTCATGCCAGGGAGAAAAATCAAATGCAAGTAAGTGTTTGAAAACATTTAAAGAGGAATAAAATAAAATCTGTCGATATTCACTTACTCATTCATTCATACATACTATTTAATGAATATGTGTTGAGTAGGGCAATGCCCTAGGTTTATTCTGTATTAATCCCTCTAAATTCATAGCTGGCGGCAGCGAAGGCTGCATTGGGCTGAGGCCTGGATGACACCACGGGACTTGCGGGCCAGAAAGGAGCGCATTCTAGGACTCCACGTCTGCTACCGTCAGTGGGAATGGGGCTCTTCCTCCCCAGACTTCTTCGCAGGACACCCTCATCTTTCTGACCTCTGAGCCAGTGTCCCAGTGCTCCATCTTTGATCTCTTTTCTTCTTAATCCATACTCACTTTTTGAATGATTTCACCCAGTCCCATGACTGTAAGTACAAACTACATGCTTATGAACCCCAGCTTTATATCTTCCCCATAATCCCTCGCCTGAGCTCCAGATCTGCATGTTTAATGACCTACTTCATCCTGCCATTTGACATTCCACAGGCATCTCAAACTCGCCCGGTCGAAGTTAAGCTCCTGGTTTCCATCCCTTACTTGCTTCTGCCGCAGTGTTCCCCACCTCGGTCATTCCCTAGCCAATCCCCAGCTGCTCAGGCAAAGCCCCCTTTCTCTCTCATGTACGTCCAACCATCATCTTCAAACTCTCCCCAAAACATCTCTTGTCTCCTCCATCAGCACTTTAGTCCAAATACCCATCGGCTCTTTCCGTGCCGGCTGTAATAACCCCTATTTGAATCCTTCTGCTCTTATCCCCTCAAAAGAAGCCAGAATTCTCTTTTGAAACGGTAATACATTTTTATGGTATTCTTATCCAACACATTCCAGACTAAATCCATGTCCTTACCATGACTTCTGATGCTCTACAATGCAGGCTTCTGCCTGTCATTTTCCTGCTGTCTCTCGTGCCTGCAGCTTCTCCGCATTCTTTGACGTCCCCCACCTTGTTCTTTCCTCAGGGCCTTTGCAGGAGCCACTCCCTCTGCTTTGAACACTCTCCCGCAAGCTTCTCAAGGCTCTTCGCATCACTCCTTTCAGACCTCTGCTCATCTGTGACCTCCCCATAGATCTCCTGACCAGCCTCTCTGAAAGGCTTTTCCTCACTTGAAATCACCCTACTTGGCCTTATTTTTCTTCAAAGCACTCATCAACCCCAACGTATATTTATTTGTTTAGTGGCATCTTAACCATTAGAAGGGATTTCGTTTTTCTTCTTGATCTCTGAATTCCTGTTACTTACAATGGTGTCTGATGCATAAAAGGCATTCCATAAGTGTTTGTGAAATGGGTAAGTGAATGTCTCTACTTCCTTCCACCCCGAAAGCATTGCATTGGGGACAGACCGAAGTTCAGGTCCTTGACTTTTTGGGAACATTTACTGAACACTTCTGTGCTGGGTGTGATACTAATAGGTTTTTAAAAAATATTCCTTATCCTATGTAATTCTCAAACCCTACAAAGTAGGTATTCTTATTGTCATTGCTATTATTTTTTTTAAAGATTTTATTTATTTATTTGACAGAGAGAAATCACAAGTAGATGGAGAGGAAGGCAGAGAGAGAGAGAGGGAAGCAGGCTCCCTGCTGAGCAGAGAGCCCGATGCGGGACCCGATCCCAGGACCCTGAGGCCATGACCCGAGCCTAAGGCAGCGGCTTAACCCACTGAGCCACCCAGGTGCCCCTGTCATTGCTATTATTACCTTCTATTTTAAAGATGAGGGAACAACTCAGCAAGGTTTAATAACTTGGCCAACACAGCTGGTAAGAGATAGGTATGTGTTAGGAAAGGCAGTTGGGAGCAGTTTGATGACCCCTGAGCAATGGCTGAAAAGTGCCTTGGGCCTGGAACATTCCCTTGTATGGAGATAAAGAGCCATCACAACCTGTGTTGTTGGACATAGCTCCTTCTTTGGAACTATCTTTCCTTATTCTGGGTTTGGTGTGTACTCAGAGACTCTCCCCCTGTGTTTTCAAGATCCTTGTGTTAGGTGTGTGTGTACGGGAGGGAGGATAGAGGTAAGCTATCTCTGAAACAGCTCTAAAAAATTCTTCCAAGCTGTTCAGCCAAGGCTCCAGATAATTCCAATCTCTCATTGCTAATATTTTTCCATTCTTAAGTATGATTTGTTTACTGTTACAAAGTGAGTCATAGGACATATGGAGAATTAACTCAGATATCCAGTGCCATGTGAGTGAACAAGTTCTTTCCCCGTGAACACACAGGGGTACAGTATATTGGATATTGTTTATGCTGTCTCCAGGAATTTGGAAGAATTGGACATAAGAAAGAAAATTCCTGACAACATTCAAAATTATGTCCTGGAGGATCCTTTTAAATAAATAGAATTAACTTCTAGAGAAAAGGAGGTGGGTGGTACTGTACTCATTAATGATACTGATATATTTTTTTAAAGAGTTTATTTATTTATTTGACAGAGAGACAGATCACAAGTAGGCAGAGAGGCAGGCGGGGAGGGGGGGATTCCCCGCCAAGCAGAGAGCCCGATGCGGGGCTCGATCCCAGGACCCTGAGATCATGACCCGAGCCAAAGACAGATGCTTAACGCACTGAGCCACCCAGGTGCCCCAATGATACTGCTATTTTCTTAAAGTCACACTTACCTCTCAAGGTGCTTATAACATTGTCATCTCCAAATAGATTCATTGCAGCAATGATATCTAAGAAACATTCTCATTCTGGTGAAGAGGTTCTTTATATTTTTGTTCTTGAAAAGTTGTTCACATAGATATTTTGTTTCAGAATAGTCCACACTTCTTCCTGAAATGCACAGGATTATGTAAGACTTGGCATTTCATTTCTTACACGTCTACTTGTCCACGGCATTGTTAGAGATCAGTCTCTCACTCTTCTTGTGAAACGTGGTAAGAGATTGAGAACAGAAGGTTTTCATATTTAATTGCTAAAGTGTAAATAGTTGATTATCTACAGAACAGTTTAATCCTGGTTGGCCTTTTCCTGCCTCTCCAAAGTCTCCAAGACAGAATCAGACAACCATGGAATGTCAGAAACAGAAGAGGCAATGGAAACCCCAAACTTAATCCCTCCTTTTAGAGAAGACAAGAGTTGCTGGCTTCCACTGCCATGATTTGTTTCCAGGGAATAGAAATCCATCAAACTATTTGCATAGGCAAGGAAAAAAATTAGGAGAAGAAAGCAGTTTCCAAAATGGACTGCAAATATAAACAAAATTGTTTTTGTTGCCCTCTTTGCCAACACCCCATCTCCATTAGCAGAAACATGAGAAAGTTCAGATTGATAACACGTGTATTTGGTGTGCAGTTATTATTATAAAATTGAAAAGATTGAATTTGATATAATTATTGGGTCTCAGGCCAATTTACAACTCCTCCAATCGTCTGTTTGCAACAGTGAGCCATGAACGCAAGAATGGCAATGACAATTCTGAACATGGCGTGTCCAAATGAAACTGCAGAGGTTCTAGGGATTTGATAAAATGTTTAAGATATTACCTTATCTGGAGTACCATGCTTATATCAGACAAACTAGATTTTAAGCCAAAGACTCTAATAAGAGATGAAGAGGAACACTATATCATAATAAAGGGGTCTATCCAACTAGAAGATCTAACAACTATAAATATTTATGCCCCCAACTTATGAGCGTCCAAATATATAAATCAATTAATAACAAACTTAAAGAAACTCATTGATAATAATACAATAATAGTAGGGGACTGTAACACCCCACTCACAGCAATGGACAGATCACCTAAGCAGACCAACGAGGAAACAATGGCTTTGAATGACACACTGGACCAGATGGACTTCACAGATATATTCACAGCATTTCATCCATACATTCTTTTTGAGTGCACATGGAACATTCTCCAGAACAGATCACATTCTGGGTCACAAACGAGGCCTCAACAAGGACAAAGAGATTGAGATCCTACCATGCCTATTTTCAGACCACAAGGCTATGAAACTTAAAGTCAACCACAAGAAAAAATTTGGAAAGACTTCATGGAGGTTAAAGAACATCCTACTAGGGGCACCTGGGTAGCTCAGTAGATTAAGGGTCTGCCTTAGGCTCAGATTGTGATCCCAGCATCCTGGGATCGAGTCCTGCAATGGATTCCTGTTCAGTGGGGAGCCTGCGCCTGCTTCTCTCTCTCCCTCTGCCCCTGCTTTTGCTCTTTCTCAAATAAACAAACTCTTAAAAAAAAAAAAAAAAAAAAAAATAACAAGAACACCCTACTAAAGAATAAGTGGGTTAACCAGGAAATTAAAGAAGAAATTTTAAAAAACATGGAAGCAAATGAAACAAAAACATGACAGTCCAAAATCTTTGGGATGCAGCAAAGGCAGTCCTAAGAGGGATGTATATTGCAATACAGGCCTACCTCCAGAAGCAAGAAAAGTTTCAAATATACAACCTAACTTTACACTTAAAGTAGCTGGAAAAAGAACAGAAAATAAAGCCTAAAACCAGTAGAAAAGGGGAAATAATAAAGATAAGAGCAGAAATCTATGATATAAAAATAAAAATAAAAACCAGTAGAACAGATCAATGAAGCTAGGAGGTGATTCTTGTCAAGAATTAACAAAATTGACAACCCCCAACCTGATTTATCAAAGAGAAAAGAGAAAGGACCCAAATAAGTAAAATCATGAATGAAAGAGGAGAGATTACAACCAAAATCACAAAAATATAACAATTATAAGAGAATATTATGAGCAATTATGAGCCAACAACTTAGACAATCTGGAAGAAATGGATAAATTCCTAGAAATATATAAATTATCAAAACTGTAACAGTAAGAAATAGAAAACCTGAACAGATCCATAACAAGCAAAGAAACTGAAGCAGTAATAAAAAAAAAAATCTTCCAACAAACAGGAATCCGGGGCCAGATGGCTTCCCAGGGGAATTCAAGCAAACACTAAAGAATTATTACCTAATCTTCTGAAACTGTTCCAAAAAACAATAGAAATGGAAGGAAAACTTCCAAACTTATTCTATGAGACCAGCATTATCTTGATCCCCAAACCAAAGACCCCACTAAAAATGAGAATTACAGACCAATATCCCTGATGAACATAGTTGCAAAAATTCTCAACAAGATACTAGCTAATAGAATTCAAGATTACATCAAAAGGATTATTCACCACAACCAAGTGGGATTTATTTTTGGGCTGCAGGCCTGGTTCAATAACTGCACGTCAGTCAACATGATCTACCACATTAATAAGAGGAAGGATACGAACCATATGATCCTCTCACCAGATTCAAAAGAAGCATCTGGCAAGATACAGCATCCTTTCTTGATAAAAACCCTCAAGAAACTAGGGATAGAAGGAACATATGTGAACATCATAAAGGCCATAACAAAAACCCCATGGCAAATATTATTCTCGATGGGGAAAAACTGAGCTTTCCCCCTAAGGTCAGGAACAAGACAAGGATGTCCAGTCTCACCACTGTTATTCAACATAGTACTAGAAGACCTAGCCTCAGCAGTCAGACAACAAAAAGAAATAAAAGGCATCTGAATCAGCAAGGAAATCAAACTCCCCCTCTTTGCAGATGATATGATTCTCTATGTAGAAAACCCAAAAGACTCCACCAAAAAGTTGCTAGAACTGATACATGAATTCAGCAAAGTCACAGGATATAAAATTAATGTACAGAAATCTGCATTTCTATCCTCCAATAATGAAGCAGCAACAAGGGAAATCAAGGAATGGCTTCCATTAACAATCACACCAAAAACCATATCTAGGAATAGACCTAACCAAAGGCTGTACTCTGAAATCTACAGAACACTAATGAAAGAAATTGAGGAAGACACAAAGAAATGGAAAAGCATTCCATGCTCATGGATTAGAACAAATATTGTTAAAATGTCTATATTACCCAAAGCAATCTATACATTTAATGCAATCCCTATCAAAATAACACCAGAATTTTTCACAGAGCTAGAACAAACAATCCTAAAATTTGTATGGAGCCCAAATACCCAAAGGAATATTGGAAAAAGAAAACCAAAGCTGGAGGTATCACAATTCCAAACTTCAAGCTCTATTACAAAGCTTTAATCATCAAGGCAGTATGGTACTGGCACAAAAACAGACACATAGATCAATGGAACAGAATACAGAACCCAAAAATAGAACCACGACTATATGGTCAACTAATCTTTGATATTCTTTGGAAAGAATATCCAATGTAAAAAAGACAGTCCCTTCAACAAATGGTGTTGGAAAAATTGGACAGCCACGTGCAGAAGAATGAAAGTGGACACTTTATTACACTATACACAAATTCCAAACAAATGAAAGATCTAAATGTGAGACAGGAATCCCTGAAAACCCTAAAGGAGAACACAGGCAGCAACCTCTTTGACGGCGGCACAGCAAGGTCTCCGGAGGCAAGGCAAACAAGAACAGAAATGAACCATTGGGACTTCATCAAGATAAAACCTTCTGCAGAGCAAAGAAAAACAATCAACAAAACTAAAAAGCAACCCTTGGAATGGGAGAAGATATTTGCAAATGACATATCTGATAAAGGACTCGGAGCCAAAATCTGTAAAGAACTTATCAAACTCAACACCCAAAGAACAAATAATCCAATCAAGAAATGGGCAGAAGACATCAACAGACATTTCTCTAAAGAAGACATACGGCTGACAAACAGACACATGAAAAAGTGCTCAACATCACCCACCATCAGGGAAATACAAATCAAAACCACAATGAGATATCACCTCACACCAGTCAGAATGGCTAAAATCAACAAGTCAGGCAATGACAGATGCTGGTGGGGATGCGGAGAAAGGGGAACCCTCCTACACTGTTGGTGGGAACGCATGCCGGTGCAGCCACTCTGGAAAATTGTATGAAGGTTCCTCAAAAAGTTAAAAATAGAACTATCTATTGACCCAGCAATTGCACTACTAGGTATTTATCCAAAGAATACGAAAATACTGATTTGAGGGATGCCTGGGTGGTTCAGTCTATTAAGCAGATGCCTTCAGCTCAGATCATGATCCCCCAGGGTCCTGGAATTTGAGTCCTGCATCGGACTCCTTGCTCAGCAGGGAGCCTGCTTCTCTCTCTGCCTCTGCCTTTTTGTGCACTCTCTCTCTCTCTCTCTCTTTGACAAATAAATAAATAAAATCTTTTTAAAAAAATACTGATTTGAAGGGGCACATGCACCCCAATGTTTATAGCAGCATTATCAATAGTCAAATTATTAAAAGAGTCTAGATGTCCATTAACTGATGAATGGATAAAGAAGATGTGAGATATACACATATATACGTATCTATATATATATGTATGTGTGTGTGTCATTTGCAAATGTGGCCATTTGCAATGACATGGATGGAGATGGAATATATTACGCTAGGTAAAATAAGTCAGAGAAAGACAAATACCATATGATTTTACTCATATGTGGAATTTAAGAAACACAGGAAAATAAAATAAGGATAAGGATAAAAGAAGATAAAATAAGGAAAAATAAAATAAGATAAGTAAGATAAAATAAAATAGGAATAAAAGGAAAATAAGATAAAAACAGAGATTGGAGAAAACCATAAAAGACTCTTAACTATAGAGAACAAACTGAGGGTTGCTGGGGGAAGGGGGGACGGGGTAATTAGGTGATGGGCACTTGGCGTAATGAGCCCTTGGTGTTCTATGCAACTGATGAATCACTAAATTCTGCCCCTGAAACTAATACTATATGTTAACTAAACTTAACTTCAAATAAAATCTTGGAAGAATGAATGAATGAATGAACGAATGAATAAAGATATTACCTCATAATTAAAGCAAGTTCCCTTAAAATAGCACTTCAGTTTGCAATAGTCACTCCAGATGGCTAGGTGAGGCTATTTATGTTATCCTGGTCAATTATGTAATTACTACCATTGTGTTTTCTGGGCAAATGAACTCATCATTCTTTGCTTCCACCCATACCAACTTCAAAGAATTGTCACGAAGATAAATCAGACAAATGCAGGAAGACAGCAGCTTTAAACTGGGGTTCTTTGGAAGTGCACAAGTGAATTGTGTGTAAGACTGGTGTATGTATGGGCACAGAGTATTTTTCGTTAGAAGCTTTTAGCAAATTCTTTTAAAGGAATCTGTAACCCCAAAGTGGTTAAGAAGCATTTATAGTCAATCAAAAAAAAAAAGGTTTCATTAGAGCTATTTTAGAGTAACCTCTACCTCCTCCCCCTCCCCCGCCAGATACATATGTAAGATAAGGATCTTGACAAAACAGAAAGTGAGTTCCTGAAATCACAAGTGTTCTTGTAATGCCAAGAAAGCCAGCACCTTGCGCGATAACGTAATTGTCAATGGCAGCACCAGCAGCCCTCAAACTGAGCATCCCCAATTTGGCTGCTCGGATCAAAGAATGCCCTTTCTGTCAACACGAATAAAGCCGATACAGCCTCAGAAAAGAGAGTCTCTTTCGCTATCACTGCACCATCCCCTTTACCTGTTTCTCATAATCATTTCTTGACATGCACACTGACCCTCCTGATTTCTAATTCACGCTGGTAGTAAACAACAGATTCAATGACCTAGCCGGTTATTATGCTATGAGTATACATTGAGCGTCTTCCGGTTTCCAGGCACCAAGCTCTCCAGGGATGCAACAGTAAACATTATGTAGCCTGAGCCGACAAGGGCCAGGAAGGAACCCTGAACAATATAGCATGGGGGGTACCACTTGACAGAAGCACAGGAAAGCCCAGCATACACATGATGAACTCCTAATTCGGTCTTGATGGTCAGTGAAGGAAAAGAATATTAATAAACATTCCTTAAATAGCATTCATTGCATACCAGACACTCTTCCAAGTGCTTTATTTTATATCACTGTTTCATTCACCGGAGGATTCCAATAATGCTAGCTGAAAAGCCAGTCTGCAATGTAAGGAGAAAGGTCTCCGGAACATTCCAGGCAGAAGAGCAGGTATAAAGCCCCAGAGGTAGGAGAGTAGAAGAAAAAAGACATGAAGGTGCATCTGACACAGCCCCTATCAGCTCACCAGATCTCACTGTCCAGTGCTCAGGAATTCTTCAAACCAGTAACTGTTGGTAGCACAACAATGGCCACAGCAGGGGTCCTTATATTGGAGATGTTGGCAAATATCACAAATCAATCAGAATTTATTTTTTGTTGTTGCTGTTGGGTTTTGTTTTGTTTTTTTGAGGCAGTTTATCAGCACGTCACTTCCCCAGGGTATGGGAAAAGGTGACCTGACCATGAGGGTCATCAACCACTCTGATGAGACAGGTGGAACGGCCTTCTCTAAGATTCGATTCTTAGCTCTTGGGAACAACCAAATGAGGTTTGTTAAAGACATGAGTACAACTAGAAAATGTCTCCATTTTTTGTTGAGCTAGGGACACACTCAACCTTAAATCCTTTGTTTATATGTTTATCTTGGCATTCCTTCCATAGACAAGGTTACTTGTGTTTTTTATGCAGTCCAAGGCCATTTTGTTGACAGATAATGTTAGAGTGGTGTGCCAGCATAAACTTAGGGAGAAAAAAGGTGGCATGTTAGAATATCATGTAAAAACAATTTAATAAAAAAAAAAAATATTATTTTGGGATGCCTGGTTGGCCCCATTGGTTAAGCATCTGCCTTCAGCTCATGTCATGATCCCAGGGTCCTGGGATTGAGCCCCACATCAGGCTCCTTGCTCAGCGTGGAGCCTGCTTCTCCCTCTGCCTGCCACTTCCCAACTTGTGCATATTATTTCTCTCTCTCTCTCTCTCAAGCAAATAAAATCTTTCTAAAAATTAAAAAAAAATTTTAACATTTTACTGGCATTTGACCCAATTTAAACTGAACCATTAGATCCCAAATTGTATCTGAAATATACATATCATCCTCTAGTTCAGCAGTTAGGCTAACCTCGCCTTCTCAATTATAAAACCACTCTTGTCGTAGTGCAATTTTTATATCCAGACTAGATGCAAAGCCTATGAATAAAGCACAATATCCTTAAAACTCTTAGGAAATCTTTTAGGACTAGAAGGAAGCTGTCCCCCAATTCTCTTCATCTTGAAGTAACATTATATCTAATATGGATGTATATTAGATATATAAGTACACGCACATATACTTTATATATACTTTATATATGTTTGTGTGTATATACACACCACACACACACACAGTAGAGGCAATCAGCCCTGACAGGCAGGAAGCTTCACTGGAGGACAGCAGTGTTTACTGTCTGAAGATGGTAACACTCCATAGCAAAGAAATACTGTGTTCCTAACTTATAGCCATTCACCCAATGCTGAAACCCAGAAGAGGACAAAAAAAGTGCCCGTTTGAAGCAAGTGGAGCTCTGAACTCATGGAAATCCCATGGTCCATTTAGAGCTTTCAGAATGGCTGTGTCCAGAGCAAAATGAAGCCTTTACAGAGAAGGATCCCTTTCACTTTCTATGCGCTCCATTACTGTCTGTAGGCAGATCATAAACCAGGTTATTTATCTGTTCGTATATTGATTCATATTTTTTTTATGTGTAAATCTTCCACTTTGTTCAAGTTCCCAGAAATGTATTTTCAGATTTTAAAAACAACTCACCAAGAGACTCCTTTTGTCTCGGCTGCCATCTTTCTCATCCAGAGATTACTTTTCTACATGATCTACTTTTCTACATGATCATTCTGGCCAACCTTCCTGATGCCATCACAGCCTCTGCCTGAAACCTAGAAGGAAGGTCCAAAGCAACAGATGAAAACTCAGGGCAGAATGGTGGAATAACCTTTTCCAGCAAAATGAAACTGGAGGCCACGAGGAGCTATACCAGCCTGGCGCATGCGGACAACTTCCCTCATCCAACTCTGCTGCTGTGGCGTGTTCTTCACTGCCTGGTTCTTCATGTATGAAGTTACCTCCACCAAGTACACTCAGGATATCTACTGATTATGTGAAAGAGAAGAGAATAAAATGACATTTCTTGATCCTATTATGTGCTAAACAATTCACCTGTCTTCTTTCATTTAGTCCTCACCACAAACTGCAAAGGAGGTGGATTTAAGCTCATGTTACAAATGAGGGCAAGTAACTTGCATAGGATTACACATCTTTCACTTAACTATTCAACCATTTAGCAAACATTCATCCAGGGCTAACTAAGAGCTAGGTGATCAGTAAACAACAGGTGTTGGTTCGGATAAACCGCAAACAAACAAACAAACAAACAAACAAAACATGGTCCAGCTTCAGGTCGGTTTCAGTTTTCCTGCAGTGAAAGTCACAGGAATGGAAGGAAACTCAGTCCCGAGTGTTGCGATTTGGAAATGGCCTTCAGAGAAACCAGTGTGGAGGGGCCTCTAATGAACCAGAGCGGAGCCTCTAGAGAACACGTGTTGAGTGCCTACAGGAGGAAAGGTCCTGTGTTAGAACTGTCAGAACCCTTATCTTGGTCTCCTGGACTATCATTATTGCTTGAAGAATGCCGAATTACCTTCTAACAGAAGACTGGAAACCTACCATACAAAATCAATAAAAAACCAAAAAGCAGGCTGTTCAATTTAGAAGTGGGGGCGCTTGAAGCTTTACTCATATGCCATCCCCCACCAGGGCTCCTGGGCAGAACATCTCAGACTATGTAGGACACAGTTTGAAAATCACTGAGCAGCTCAATACAGCATTGATTCAGGAGAGTGGGCATTGCATTCCATGGCCCCTGGGCTGCTGGTCTAGGAAGGTGCTGGGGAGCTCTTGTCCTGGGACCTGCCTGAGTGAGGACTGGGGGCCATTCATGTACACTATCCCATTGCTCCCCATACCCTTCCCTTGGCAAGGGCTGACATCCTTGGTCTTGCTTATGATCACCCAGTTGTGCTTGGGGTCTTCCTAGTTGGGATATTGGGTGGGCAAATTCTAGAACTGCTTAGTACAAGCAATCTGAGAAAAACAATCTGGCCATCTTCTCCTGCAGCTGGGAAGAGTGTCACCTGATTATCTCCACAGGTCATCTGAACACCTGTTGTCTGACCGTCTCTACCTGGCAGCAGAGAGGAATGACACCTGGCCATCTCCACCTTTCTTGAGATCATCTTCACCAGGAAGCTGAGAGGAATGTTAGCAAGCCCCGGGCAGTGGCGTTCACACCCACCTCTTCAGTTCATACATTGATTGTTTTCCTGATAGTCGCTTGCAACATGTAACATCCTGGGCTCGTGAGTGTTTGACATATTTTCAGAGGCATGAATGTTTCCAAGCTTCCCACTGGTATGCTCAAATTTAACAGTATCAGAGCGATAGAATGTCATTAAAGCAGACACCTTTGCTGATGCTATGAAGGGGTCTTTGGGCCAGTGGCCATTGTATTCATCAGTTTGGAAACAAAATTAAATCTGAAAACAAGATTGTGGGAAATGGCTAAGACATTCTTCAAAGCAAAACCAATGAAAGAAAATATAAAGAACATCCCTAGTATTTATCAAGGGTTTATTTAGTTCATTCTAACAGTGAGCTTATTAATTCATCCTATAAATATTTAGCAAGTATCTTCCAGTGAAAGGCTGCATAAGGATATACATAAGGATACATATAAAGATATATATAAGGATACAGCCTTGGGATAACTTTCAAAGAGTTGGTAATAGTTCCATGATGTCATACCTGACGAAATTCCAGGGTATTTTAGGCTTTCAGCTATTATTGTTTCTCTCCAATTCCCTACCATTCCCTTTCTGAAAAACTGCAAGTCTTCAGGAAAACCATCAGGCCCTGGGCAGCAGCTGATTTGTCCTTGGGACAACCCCCAGTGGCCCAAATGGTCACCAATGTCATTTTGAGCCAACCTCCCAACCTGGACTAGAAGAAGCAGATCTGGGGTGGGGTGGGCAGGATTTTGTCGTCTGCAGGCAGAAATCTGTCTGGGTTCTACCCAGATGAGAAAAGAAGAGCTGAGAAAGCCAATTTCAAATTAAGTTGGCAGAAGCCAGAGTGACAGAGACAATATTCTGGCAGCTTTTCATTGACCTCTAAATCCTTTGCACTTGAGAGAACAGCTAAATCAGAAAGATTAACACTTGGATTTCACTGGATTGCCTCAAGTATAAAATAATGTGAGCAACTTTCTCTTCTAATTTGGGGAGGGTCACCAGAGTTGGAGGGGAAGAAAACACCTCCACCTGTCTTCTCCACATCCCTCCTCAAGCACCTTCCCACGGGGCTTTTGGGGCTCCCCCCTCAGAATGCAGCAGGGGCTCTGCTCTACCTGCAGGGTTGGGGGTGAGTCTCTCCTCCTGGGAGCTGTCTGAGGGATCCAGGGGAAGTGGGGCTTGGAAGTTAAGATCACAGGTGTTCTGCTCTGTCCCTCGCTCTAAAGTCAATGAAACCAGAATTATGTTTAAAAGAGGAGGTTCCTGGGGGCACCAGGGTTGGTTAAGCATTAGACTCTTGACTTGGGTTCAGGTCATGATCTAAGGGTCATGAGATGGAGCCCCACTTTGGGCTCCATGCTGAACATGGAGCCTGCTTAGCATTCTCTCTCTCTCTCTAAAAAGAGAGAGGAGCCCTTTACTTAGAAAATTCTGATAATGGTGGAAGAATTGCTGGTGTTCTCCTAAACTAAAAAAATAGAAATATTATTTTTGCTTCTAGGGAAGAACATGGACAGTTGAGAAAGCTGTGGATTTCTGCAAAGCCACAGCAGGAAGAAAGTGGAGGAGAATTATTTAAAAGGGGAGAATTTACTAATAAGAAATAGGCCTCTCTGGGTGACTGGGTGGCTCAGTCATAAAGCGCCTGCCTTTGGCTCAGGTCCTGATCCCAGGGTCTTGGGATGTGGCCCCATATCGGCTCCCTGCTTGGCGGGAAGCCTGCTTTTCCTCTACTGTTGTGTTCCTTCTCTTGGTGTGTCTCTGTCAAATAAATAAATAAAATCTTAAAAAAAAAAAAAAAAGGGAAAAAGAAATAGGCATCCCTGGTTGCCATAAACTTCCTAGCTCTTCTAATTCATTGACACTATGAAGCAAACAGCACCCTGCCTGAATCAGAAACTCACTTAGCAGACATTTCAGAATATCTGAATGGCCCAGAAGAAGGGGAAAAGTTCAAAACAGAAATGTGAGGTCTCTGGCTATAAGCAACATTTAGAAAACGGCCTCTTTAGGAAAGAAGCCAATCGCTATTATACATTCAAGAGCTTGAACTGGATTCGATGAAGTTTCCTTAAATTTTGTTTATATATCTGAACGAAGAACCTTTAAGAGCAGTCTTTGCTTCTGCTCCCAGACTCCCAAGGACCCATTTTTATTTCAAGCCTTTAAGAAAATCCAAAATGTAGAAACAAACGATGGACAATTCATGCACATTTCACTGTAGTAATAAAGTAAAGGTAAGTCAATCCTGTTTCTAAGAAACTGAGCTCTACAGGGACCAGCAGAGTAGCAGACATAACGTCTCTGTGGAATATTTTACCTAAGTCTCCATTTTGTTTTAATTTCATCAGTTCAGACAAATTGGATTGTGCTGGCTAACTCGGGGACAATAAAATATTCCCATCACATACAGATTTCCTATAAGTGGTTTTGCAGATGGAAGGTTAACAAAGGCTTGGAGGCTTAAAAATTAATTCTGTTGAGACATTTGCCACATTTATTAACTATTTTTACTAGAGCTCTGTATGTGGGTTCTTTTAAAACATGTTGGTGGGAGGAGTGGTGAAGCTATTAAAGCAATCGAGAAAAACAAGGCGTAAGGACCTATTTAGCCAGAGTGACTCCATCTTGGTTAAAGAGCCATTTTGTTGTTTGTGCAGTAAACTTAAATTGACCTCCCCTCCCCCCTGCCCCAGAGAAACTTACTTAGAAGCAAGTCCAGGAAACCAGTAAAATGTAGTCGTCTAGTTCCTAATAACAGAGCCCAGAATACAAGGACGAGTCAGGCCAGATAGAGTACTTCAGTATGAAGTACTGATTGTAACAGTGAGAAGGTCTTGCCCAAACCAAAATGACTCCATCTTGGGAAGGATGACGATCTTATTATTCACACTGAATATGTTAACTGACTAAGCCTTCCCAGGAAATACTGTTTGTAAGAGTTCCTAGTATGGCGTAATCTTGAATAACATGTCACCAGACCGGATGAAACTAGCCAATCAACAAAAGACACACAAACCTGGTGGGTTGAAATACCAAGATACGGGTTGTAGTTTCACCCAATAAAAGGTAGTCTGTAAGATTGGGAGGGGTCGCTCTCTTCGGAGGCAGCTCTGACTGGTCAGTCAGTCAATTCTTGAGTTTGTAAGCTGGGGGTGGTCGCTCTCTTCGGACACGGCCCTGGCCAGTCAGTCAGACTTCTAATGCTTAGTCTCGTTCCCCTGGCTGATCAGTCTGATCTCTAATACTTGGCATAGAATAAAGCTTTACATAACTTTCACCTTGTCTCAGTCTTGTTCCTTTGATAACAGACCCTAACACAAGGTACCATTCCACCGTTCAGGGAGGTGCAGATGAGACTTGGGGGTGCGGGACCCGGGGTGAAGAAATGGGGCACACAATGACCATTCGCTGAGAAGTTTTGGTTAAAAAAAGTTATCCGTATTTCAGTATGTGAAATCTCAAAAAAAAAGACAAACAAATAAACAAAAGGCAGAAACAGACCCTCTAAGTACTCAGAACAAACTGATGGGTGCCAGAAAGGAAAAAGGTGGGGGACAGGCACGATGGGTGAAGGGGAGCGGGAGGCACAGGCTGCCAGGATGGGAATGAAGAAGTCAGGGGGATGAAAGGCACAGCACAGGGAAGAGAGACAATGGTATGGTAATAGCATCCTATGGGGACAGAGCTGCCCAGGAGAGGAATGGGTCATATAGGTTTGCAGAATCACCACGTTGTACACCTGCAACTAATGGAATATTGTAGGTCAACTATACTCAAATCCAAAATAAATGTATTTTTTAAAATGACCAAGAATAGCAGCCGAAAGAAGCTGATAGGTAGTGGGATTCTGGGAGCTCCTATGTGTTTGAAGGTTTGGTTTAAACAATGTCCAACAGGAAGGGAATGGGGAGAGTCTGGAAGACAGTCTTTCCAGAGGAGATAGCATGATGGCCTGGGGGAAAGGGGAAGTTTTCAGCCTGGACAAATAGGGCTGTTCCTCTTCCTTTAAGAGCAAGAGGAAGGAGCAGCAAAGGGAGAGGGGCCGGTGGGGACACCACACCCAGCGTGATCCACACCGCCCACGGCTCACCTGGTTTCAACTCCCGACACGTCTTCCCTTCTGAAGTCCTGTACTCTTCAAAGCAACACAGGTCTCACTGCCCGCTCTTCTTCTTAAACCGCTCCCTAGTTCTGACTTTCGCTGCTGTTACAGAATCTGAGCTCCAGGGCTGGTGTGTGAAGTCCACTGGCCTTCCCACCACTCCGGCTCCCTACTCCCACTCCCAGTGCTCAGCGTGTGGTCCCCGCCAGCAACAGGAGGACCACCTGGGAACTTGTCAAAAACCCAAAAGCTCAAGGGGGCTGCCTAGGTGGCTCAGTCCTTAAGTGGCTGCATTTGGCTCAGGTCATGATCCTAGAGTCCTGGAATAGAGCCCCGCATTGGGAGCCTGCTTCTCCCTCTGTGACTCCCCCTGCTTGTGTTCCCTCTCTCACTGTGTCTCTCTCTCGGTCCAATAAATAAGTAAAATAAAATTTTAAAAATGCAGAAGTCCAGAAGGGCACCTGGGTGACTCAGTCCTTAAGCAACCTCTTGGGTGGGTCCAGGTTGTGAGCTCAGGGTCATAAGGTCTAGTCCCACCTTGGGCTGTATGCTCAGTGTCCGTGGGCTTGAACTTCTCCCTCCCCTTTCCCTCTGCCCCTCCCCCCACCACACTCCCAAGGGTGCTTGAGCGCATTCTTTCTCTGAAATAAATCTATCTTAAAACAACAACAGCAACGCAAAAGCTCATGCCCTGCCCTGGATTTAGTAAATCTGAGACACAGGGAAGGAGGCCGCGCAATCTGCATTTCACCAAAGGCTTCCAGGGAATTCTGAGGATTGCTCCAGTGTGAAAACCAGTGGCCGAGTCTTACTGAACCGCACTGGCAGTGGCCAGACCACTCTGTGCTGGCCTCCCCACTCCCATTCAGGGTGGTCCTCCACCGGTGCCCCTGCCCACGGTGACTGCCTGCCCTCCCTGTGCTTCCGCGGAAACCGTGAGCACTTCCACCTTTCAGCTGTGCTGCAGCTCCGGTTTCCCTGCCTGCCTCCACCAAAGCCAGCGAGCTCCCCGCAGGCGTGGAGACTGTGTTGTGTGGCACAGTCCTGGGGCTCAGAAGATGTATCTGAGTTGAGAAGTTAATGAAAAGCAAAGTACAGGGCGGGGAGAGAAGAAGAGGGACCGAGCATGCGCAATCCGGAGAGAGACAACCACGAAACGGTAACAGATGCTCTTCCAGTTCCAACGGTGGGCCGGGTCCTGTGCTAAGTGCTTGGCAGAAACTGCCCTTTAATCCCTGCAACACACCCGAGGCGCTGCTGGGCGGCTCAGCGGAGATGGCAACTACGGCACAGAGCGGCTACACACTGTGCCCGATGCCCTCAGCTGGCAAGTGGCAGGAGTCTGTAGAGCCCACCCCACGGGCTCAGAGAGGACGGAGCTTCCTTTGGAGCCCTCCTCAGTACTCACTAGCTCCACAATGCTCCCCGGGGGCCTGCTCTGTCTGTGCCAGACTGAGTAGACAAAGAGGAATGCGGAGGACACATGCACACAGTTGCTTACACTGCAGCCCCGCCACCCCCCTACGCCCAGGTCCCATTCTAGAGAGATCTGCAAACCAGTGAGCATGACTCAGCGAAGGACCATGATTGAGGAATGTCCAAAGAGCTACTCAGAGCCTGCCACAGGCAGCATGCATTTGCTCTGCCACAATTTCCCACAGAACATTCCAGAGGTAGGTAGCCAGGGCTGTGGCAGTTCTGCTCCATGGTACCTTCCATGGAGGCTGCTCTTCCTGCCCTGGGGTGTGCCCCTCACGTTCCTGCTCCAAAGTGGAAGCCACACACCTTTGTTCCAGGCTGTAGGATAGGAAAAGGGGCAAAAGAAAAGGAGTAAAGACACGTTTTATATCCCTCCTGTGGAAATTCTTAGAAACCTCTCATGATTCTTTTGCTTACATTCTAGTATCCAGAACTTTGTTGGTTCAAGCAAGAGACAGATGGAAACTGAGCGATGTTTTCCAGGGATCTCCCTGACAGCTGTGCAGACAGCTTCTGGTGGGATGTTCCTGTGATCCTGTGACCAGATAGAAGCCAGTTCCCCAGTGCAGGTGAGAGGCAGTGAGGGCCCAGAGCAGGGCAGTAACTGTGGGGTGGAGATGAGAGATTGGAGAACAGACATGGGAGGGCAGGAGAGGATGGGATTTGGCGGCAGTTAGAAAATGGCGGTGAAGGACAGGGATGGAGGTGAGGATGACACTGAGGTCCTCAGCTTGAACAATGGAATGAATGACAACGTGGCTAACCAGAGCAAAGGAAGGGACAAAGAAGGTGGAGGAGGCTGTTGTCCGTGGTGGGGAGAATTGATCGGTTTGATTTGGGATATGCTGAATTTAGGGCACCCGTTGGAAGATGTTCAGCCAACTGACAAAAATACACATCTGGAGCTCTGGAAAGAGGTTAGGGATAAAAATCCCAACTTAGGAGTGGGTGGGTCCAAGTGACAGCTGCAGACATGGTTTTGGGATGGCTGGACCAAAAAAGAATGAGGCAACAGGGTCAAGAATGAAGATGGGGAGTGCCAAAGTTCTGTGAATTCTCTGCAAAGTCCATTCTGATGGAAGATTCTTGGGAAATAAAAGCTCAGAAAATCTCAGGTTGCATCCTTTTCCCAGACAACCACGACCTGGGTCAAAGTCTCCATTTCAGGACAAGGTAAAACCACTAAAAGCCTTTGCTTTCCCTGGTGAAAATACTTTAACACCAGCTAATGTTAGGTTTGGGGGAAAAGTCATATTTAAGGTTGAGGTTTCTATTACTACTCTGTAATACAGCAGAGCCTCTGCCCAGAAAACCTTCTGTCTCCCTCACCATCCAGGAAACTGCCTTGTCATTAGGCTGCCAGGCCTCGGGGCTTGGGCAATGCCAACAGGTTAAGATCCATGTGGTAAGGGATGGCAGATCAGGCGCGCCTTCTCCCACAAACAGCTTTCAACTTCTGGGTGATTTAATGCCCTTTCTGATTGCTTTCAAGAAATGCAATGTTGATTTTTGGTCCCAGTATCTGCTTCAATTCTAGAAAAGGCTAAAAAATTATATATAGCATCCCTTTCATTTTAATTGACGTCTTAAAAAAAGATTTTATTTGAGAGAGAGAGAGAGAGCATGAGTGAGAGAGGGGCAGAAGGAGAAGGAAAGGAACAAGTAGACTCCTCACTGAGCTCAGAGCCAACCTGGGGGCTTGATTCTGGGACCCTGGGATCATGACCTGAGCTGAGGTCAGATGCTTAACTGACTGAGCCACGCAGGTGCTCTTTAATTGATCCTTATTGTCCTCACCATTCACCTCTGCTTCCACTCCTTGACCCCTCCCCTTCCCCACCAACATCTGCTGCCCCCACCCCTTCTCAACTTAAGCAGGTGGCTAGTATAATCCACTTTCAAAGCACTTATTTCTTGAAACGCAATGACCATAATTTGGAAAACCCTTTAGATGAAAGAATATGATACCAAAATGCTCAATTCTTTGGGTGGTCACTAGCAAAGTGCCTTCAACTGATAAGAATCCAACTAAAAGGGTCTTCAATTACTAGAAAGCACTAAAAGTCCAAACCCAACAGAAACAACAAAAGCAATCTAAAATTAAAATAAATGGTGGTTCAAAACCACAATGAGATGCCACCTCACACTGGTGACAATGGCTAAAATTAACAACACAGGAAACAACAGGTATTGGGGAGGATGTAGAGAAAGCGGAACCCCTTACACTGTGTTGGTGGGAATGCAAGCCTGCAGCCACTCTGGAAAACAGCATGGCGGGTCCTCAGAAAGTTGAAAATAGAGCTACCCTATGACCCAGCAATGCATTACTGAGAATTTACCCCAAAGATACAAATGTAGTGATCTGAAGGGGCATGTGCACCCCAAAGCTTATAGCAGCAATGTCCACAATAACCAAACTATGGAAGAGCCTAGATGTCCATCGACAGATGAATGGATAAAGGAGATGTGGTATATATACACAATGGAATATTACTCAGCCATCAGAAAATGAAATCTTACCAACTGCAATGATGTGGACAGAACTAGAGGGTATTATGCTAAGTGAAGTAAGTCAATCAGAAAGAGACATTATCGTATGATTTCACTCATTTGTGGAATTTAAGAGACAAAACAGAAGCTCATAGGGGAAGGGAGGAGGAAAATAAAATAAGATGAAATCAGAGTGGGAGACAAACCATAAGAGACTCCTACCTATGCACATGGAACATTCTCCAGAATAGATCACATCCTGGATCATAAATCAGGTCTCAACTGGTATCAAAAGATTGGGATCATTCCCTGCATATTTCCAGATCACAATGCTCTGAAGCTAGAATTCAATCACAAGAGGAAATTTGGAAAGAACCCAAATACATGGAGACTAAACAGCATCCTTCTAAAGAATGAATGATTCGACCAGGAAATTAAAGAAGAATTGAAAAAATTGATGGAAACAAATGATAATGAAAACACAACAGATTCAAAATCTGTGGGATACAGCAAAGGCAGTCCTGAGAGGAAAATATATAGCGACACAAGTCTTTCTCAAGAAACAAGAAAGGTCTCAAATACACAACCTAACCCTACACCTAAAGGAGCTGGAGAAAGAACAACAAAGGAAGCCTAAACCCAGCAGGAGAAGAGAAATCATAAAGATCAGAGCAGAAATCAATGAAATAAAACCCAAAAAACAATAGAACAAATCAACGAAACTAGGAGCTGGTTCTTTGAAAGAATTAATAAGATTGAAAAACTCCTGGCCAGACTTATCAAAAAGAAAAGAGAAAGGACCCAAATAAATAAAACCATGAATGAAAGAGGAGAGATCACAACCAGCAGCAAAGAAATACAAACAATTACAAGAACATACACGAGCAACTCTACACCAACAAATTTGACAATCTGGAAGAAATGGATGCATTCCTAGAGACATATAAACTACCAAAACTGAACCAGGAAGAAATAGAAAACCTGAACAGACTCATAACCAGTAAGGAGATTGAAACAGTCATCAAAAATCTTCAAACAAACAAAAGCCCAAGGCCAGAGAGCTTCCCAGGGGAATTCTACCAAACATTTAAAGAAGAACTAATTCCTATTCTCCTGAAACTGTTCCAAAAAATAGAAATGGAAGGAAAACCTCCAAACTCATTTTATAAGGCCAGCATCACCTTGATCCCCAAACCAGACAAGGATCCCATCAAAAAAGAGAATTACAGATCAATATCCTCGATGAACACAGATGCGAAAATTCTCACCAAAATACTAGCCAATAGGATCCAATAGTACATTAAATGGATTATTCACCACACCCAAGAGGGATTTATTCCAGGGCTGCAAGTTTGGCTCAACATCTGCAAATCAATCAGTGTGATACAATACATTAATAAAAGAAAGAACAAGAACCATATGATACTCTCAATAGATGCTGAAAAAGCATTTGACAAAGTACAGCATCCCTTCCTGATCAAAACTCTTCAAAGTATTCATACCTCAATATTATCAAAGCCATCTATGAAAAACCTACCACAAATATCATTCTCAATGGAGAAAAACTGAAAGCGTTTCCTCTAAGGTCAGGAACACGGCAGGGATGTCCATTAGCACCACTGCTATTCAACATAGTACTAGAAGTCCTAGCCTCAGCAATCAGACAACAAAAAGAAATTAAAGGCATCCAAATCAGCAAAGAAGTCAAACTATCACTCTTTGCAGATGATATATGGAAAACCCAAAGACTCCACTCGAAATCTGCTAGAACTTGTACAGGAATTCAGTAAAGTGTCAGGATATAAAATCAATGCACCGAAATCAGTTGCATTTCTTTACACCAACAACAAGACAGAAGAAAGAGAAATTAAGGAGTCCATCCCATTTACAATTGCACCCAAAACCATAAGATACCTAGGAATAAACCTAACCAAAGAGGCAAAGAATCTATACTCAGAAAACTATACAGTACTCATGAAAGAAACTGAGGAAGACACAAAGAAATGGAAAAATGTTCCATGCTCCTGGGTTGGAAGAACAAATACTGTGAAAATGTCTATGATACCTAAAACAATCTACACACTCAATGCAATCCCTATCAAAATCCCATCCATTTTTTTCAAAGAAATGAAAAAATAATGCTAAAATTTATATGGAACCAGAAAAGACCTCGAATAGCCAAAGAAATATTGAAAAAGAAAGCCAAAGTTGGTGGCATCACAATTCCAGACTTCAAGCTCTATTACAAAGCTGTCATCATCAAGACAGGATGGTACTGGCATAAAAACAAACACATAGATCAATGGAACAGAATAGAGAGCCCAGAAATAGACCCTCAACTCTATGGTCAACTAATCTTTGACAAAGCAGGAAAGAATGTCCAATGGAAAAAAGAGAGCCTCTTCAACAAATGGTGTTGGGAAAATTGGACAGCCACATGCAGAAAATGAAACTGGACCATTTCCTTACACCACACACAAAAATAGACTCAAACTAGATGAAGGACCTTAATGTGAGAAAGGAATCCATCAAAATCCTTGAGGAGAACACAGGCAGCAACCTCTTCGACCTCAACCGCAGCAACCTCTTCCTAGGAACGTCACCAAAGGCAAGGGAAGCAAGGGCAAAAATGAATTACTGGGACTTCATCAAGATCAAAAGACTTTATGCACATCAAAGGAAACAGTTAACAAAACCAAAAGACAACTGACAGAATGGGAGATGATATTTGCAAATCACATATCAGATAAAGGGCTAGTGTCCAAAATCTATAAAGAACTTAGCAAACTCAACACCCAAAGAACAAATAATCCAATCAAGAAATAGGCAGAGGACATGAACAGACATTTCTGCAAAGAAGACATCCAGATGGCCAACAGACACATGAAAAAGTGTTCCACCTCACTCGGCATCAGGGAAATACAAATCAAAACCACAATGAGATACTACTTCACACCAGTCAGAATGGCTAAAATTAACAAGTCAGAAAATGACAGATGCTGGCAGAGGATGCGGAGGATGCGGAGAAAGGGGAACCCTCCTACACTGTTGGTGGGAATGCAAAGTGGTGCAACCACTCTGGAAAACAGCATGGAGGTTCCTCAAAAAGTTGAAAATAGAGCTACCTTATGACCCAGCAATTGCACTCCTGGGTATTTACTCCTAAAGATACAAACAAAGGGTATGTGATCCGAAGGGGCACATGCACCCGAAAGTTTATAGCAGCAATGTCCACAATAGCCAAACTATGGAAAGAACCTAGATGTCCATCAACAGATGGATGGATAAAGAAGATGTGGTATATATACACAATGGAATACTATGCAGCCATCAAAAGAAATGAAATCTTGCCATTTGTGACGACATGCATGGAACTAGAGGGTATTATGCTTAGCGAAATAAGTCCATCAAAGAAAGACAACTATGGTAAGATCTCCCTGATATGAGGAAATGGAGATGCAATGGGAGGGGTTTGGGGGTCAGGAGAAGAATAAATGAAACACGATGGGATTGGGAGGGAGACACACCATAAGAGACTCTTAATCACTCAAAACAAACTGAGGGTTGCCCGGGGGAGGGGGCTATGGAGAGGGGGGTGGGGTTATGGACATTGGGGAGGACATGTGCTATGGTGAGTGCTGTGAAGTGTGTAAACCTGGCGATTCACAGACCTGTGAATTTTAATATGTTTATTAAAAATTTTTTTAAAAAAGAGACTCCTACCTATAGGAAACAAACTGAGGGCTGCTGGATGGGAGGGAGTTAAGGGACAGGAAAACTGGGTGACAGGCATTAAGGAGGGCACGTGATGTAAGGAGCATTGTGGGTTATATCCAACTCTATCTCTGAAACTAAGAATACGCTATATGTTAATTAACTGAATTGAAATAAAATAAAATTTCAAAAATAATCAAATAAATGGTGGTATCCTTGTCTAACTTGGAAAGTTTGGGTACAGAATTAGTGTTGGATCTTAGGATTAGTATAAATTAGGAATTAATATAAATTCAGCCAAACATCTACTATTTCTCATCTCAGTGTACTTGGCAGTGTTCACTGATATTCAACATGATAGCCCAAAAATAGTGTAAGAAAAGTTCCTATCAAATAAAGACTCATTTATGGTTCTTATGCTCTAGTAGCTAAGACACAAAAATAGCAAAATGCAAGCTGCTAACATTTTCCCTTTGAAACACGGAAAATTAAAGAAAGTATGGTAAAATATTTTAAAAGGTGAAATTTATTTTTTTAAGACTTTTATTTTGAGATCATGTCCTGTTGATGTCAGCATGTCATGTCTTATACAAACAGTTGTGACAGCAGGCTCTTTTTGAATGACCTTACTTGGCAAAATTAAAAGCTGGCACACCATCTCTGTCTCTAAATTTATTTCAGAATTTTATTTGTTGGTGAAATGTCAAAGTCTGGGAATCCGTAAAGTTGGATTAGGCCTTTCCCACAATCTTGGAAGCAAATGAGGTTTTCTATGGATTCCCTGCAATTTGTGCTGGGGTGTGGGGTGGGGCGGTGAGAGGGGCGTGTGGGGGTGGGGGGAGCCTGGTTCTCTATCCTGTCTCACCCTGTGCTGATCATGTTGGCTGGTGCTGAAACAGGTACTCTCAATAAACGATTTATTGGAAATGGTTGATCACCAGGCAAAGGAAAGCTCTTTGTTTCCTCCACTAATTACCAAAATGTCAAACATTTTAATTTCTTTTAAAGTTGTAGTTTTTAAAATATACGTGTTTTTAATAAATCGGTTAAATATACAAAAGTCCAACTAGACCACCTTTGAAAAGCAGCTTTAAAAAGGAGCCTTGCAGGCTTTGCACACCTGCCCCCCACAAACATCCTGGGAAGACCTGGTTGGGCTCCGTGTTTTTAGAACGGATCACCAACCCCTTTTCTGCTTTTCAGAAACCAGGAAGGAGAGAGGAAGAGACTTGTAGTTGCTACATAACTCTCAAGGACCATAAAGATTCAGGGTTGGTTAAAACCAGCTTTCAAATCGGAACTTGGGTTCTCTGGCCTCCAAAATAAAAAAAAAAAAAAAATTTTCAAAATCACTTTTCAAGGATCACAAAGGGGGAAAAAAAAAAAGCCCCTTCCAATAGGTTCTCAGTCCAGAGAGTTTTGATAAAACCATCACCGTGATTCTATTGTTATTTCCCAGAGGCCGGCAGCATTTTCCAATGAATCGGCCCTTAAAACTGGTAAAAACTGGTAGGCAGGAGCCAAGTCCCTTAGAGTCGCTCATCACAAAGACACAACCCTGGGCTCTGTTACCCGCCCCACTCCCCCAGGGCTGCTCCGTGCAGCCGGGACGTGATATTGCCCCATCTCTCCACGCAAGAGACCTGGAGCAGCCCACGACAAAGAGTCCGCCCTTGGCAGAGGTCAGGGCAGCCTCAGGACGCGTGCGATTTAAATATGGTAACAACTCCCCTCCCACGCACAGTTTCCTGTGGAACACTCAGAAAAGAAGAATCGTTCTAATTCTGCCACCTACAGATTACCTCCGTTAGCATTTTGATGAATCTTCTTCCAGGCATAGATGAATACATGGACGGCTGGATGGACAGACATACAGAAAGCCACAATGATAGACTTACTACTTGGATAGAAGTGCATTTAAGAACCTGTTGCTAGTTATTTATGGAGGGGGTGGGAAGGTGGTGGTGAAGGGAGGCTGGTTTTTTTTGTTTGTTTTGGTTTTCTTATAAGATTTTTTATTTCTTCCTGTAACAGAGAGAGATCACAAGTAGGCAGAGAGGCAGGCAGAGAGAGGAGAAAGCAGACTCCCTGCTGAGCAGAGAGCCCGATGTCGGGCTCGATTCCAGGACCCTGAGATCACGACCTGAGCCAAAGGCAGAGGCTTAACCCACTGAGCCCCCCAGGCGCCCCTTGGAGGCTGGTGTTTTAATGCACACAGACGTGACTGGGGTTTCTCACGACTACATATTACTGTGTATGTTTTACCTGCCTAATTTTTTAAATTGCGAAAGCCCAGAGCAATCCCTCCCGAGAGCAGTGGGGTCCAGTCGCGAGCTCCCCTGGTGTGCGGTGAAGGCGCGGAGGTGAGCCGGCCGGCTTCTGCGCGAGGCTGCGGCGCGCGGGGAGAGGCGCAAGAGCCCGCGGCAGCCCGGCTCCGCGGGCCGCTGGAGCTGCACCGTCGGGGGAGAGGGGAGCTTGGGCCCTGACGGCGGTTACCTGTGCTCGGCAGGGTGAAGTGCGATGCGCGTCTGCCGGCGGCCACCCCACCCGGAGTCCGCTTCGCTGTGCCGGGTGCCTCACCTCCGCGCGGGTTCGCCCGCAGCCCGGGCTGTGAGTCGCCAGGGCCAGGACGCGGGGCGGCGGCCCCACGGCGCCCTCTGGCGGGCGGGTGTGGGACAGATGCGGGCCCGCGGGGCAGAGCGCGGCAGCAGGAGGGGCTGCAGCTTGAGAAGCCAGGATGCGGAGGAACGGGGCTTCCTTCCGGGGACCTGGCCTGGTCTTCTGAGGTTTGGTTTGGTTTGGGGTTTCCATTTTCTCACAGCCTTGCCGGTTCATCCATATTTCCCTCCACTCATGTTGGCTTTTTGTTTGCAACACCAATTATGTTCTGTTCTCCAAAGGAATGCTTATTCATTGTAAAAAAAAAAAAAAAAAAAAAAATGAAAGCACAGAAAATTATTAACTTTAATCTCGCCATTCAAAGATAAGCACACGCTAAAGTATTTTTTCATCTAGTGTTTTGATTGGTTTTTTTTCCTGTATTCAGCAGTGTCTATTATGGTGAGTGTGAACTCAAACTGAGCAATGCTGTTTGAGAAGTCAGGCCTGGTGTTGAACTGGCCCTGGGAAGAGAAGACAGAAAGGCGGAAGGGCAGAGAGTAAGGGCCTCCTGTCCTTAAAAGCCAGGCGTGGCTGCTTCTTAGCTTGATAAACGGGTTAATCTGGCCCCAAGGAAGCTTGTCTTTTTCATCTCTGCTGGGGGACACATAAGCTAAAGTTGCTGTTTTACAGGGAGCAAATAGGCGGCAGTGGCCAGTGGGGTGAGGGGGGAAAGAAAATCCGTCTCACTGTTGGCTTTACCTAACTAGAAGTTTCAATGCCCCGTTGTGTGGCTCCAGCTCCTGCCTGGCACCTCCTCCCAGGCTCCTCCCACTGCTGTTTGACTCCTCCTGGGTGGTCTCCTGCCTCTAGTCTGTGAGCTCCCTAGGGCAGGAGTAGGTCTCAGGGCCCATCTCTGGCCCCTGGCAGAACGCTGAAGTCTCTTCTTTTTCCTCCACACACACCTCACCAAACAGTGTGCTTGCTTTACAGATTCAGCTTCAAGGCAACTCCCACCGCCTTCCAGCCACACTGGGGCCTCCAAGCAAGACTCTCCTCTATGGGAATTTGGAAGTTGTCTCTCTCCTGGGTGTGGCCGGCTGTCGGACTGCAGTAGAGAATCCATATCAAAGTTACAGGCGGCATTGTAGGTGTTCCTCCTTCCCTCTCTGGGTTACTTGGCTGGGCTGAGGCAGAGAGAGGGGATTGTAGGAGCCCAGTCTGTGGCCGCGAGGATGTTGTGGGGCATGGGGGTACAAGGTCAAATCCTCTGGCCTTTATCTCGCCTCCAACTGAAAATCTCGTGAGATCCATATTGCTCAGCAGTGCCTGGTAGCATTTCCTCCGTGGGAACGCGAAGGGCTGAGTTCCCCTTGACGTTCTGCCCGGTGAAAATAAAGGCTTCAGGGAGTAAAAGCTACCACCTCCTAGGGGACACTAGCTAAGCTGGCTGTGCCGTGCTGGTCTGATCTCTTCTGGGGAATCAGGTAGAAAACCTGTAATACCCAGAGATAAAGGCCTGGGTTCTTTTTTAAATTTTTATTTTTAGAGAGAGAGGTGGGAAGGGCAGAGGGAGAGATAGAATCTTAAGCAGGATCCTTCCCCAGTCCGAGGCCCAACGTGGGGCTTGATTCCATGATCCAGAGATCATGCCCTGAGCCAAAATCAAGAGACGGACGCTTAACCAACTGAGCCACAAGGCCTGGGTTGTTCTTATGCTATGTACTAGTAATGTTCTTAGATGATCTGACCTCTCCTAATCTGTTTGTTCATCTCTAGCAGGGAATGGTAATGTTAACTAGAGGTTATGTTTCATGTTTGCTGTTGGGCCCCAAAGAGTCTTGAAGTTACATTTGCAAATTTTCTCAACTTGTTTGATGGTCCTGCATCAATGTTGAAACCTCTGAGCTAGGAGTATGGGCAGCTTGATGGAGGAGACTTTGAACTAGATGATCCTTCTAGTGGCACTGTCTCAATCTTGTCAATCAAGGACTGGGCTGGAATTGTCTATTGTGCAGTTGAAAAAAAAATAATAAACAACATCAAGGCTCAGAGAGGTTGAACAGCTTGCCCAAAGGCACACAGCTTGGCATGACAGGGCCAGGACTGGAGTATGGTTCCTAACCAGCCCGCCCTCGTAGCATCTCTAGCAGGAGATGGGGAAGGAGTGTTGTCTTGGAATTGTTGCGCAGTGTGACACCATCCCCGTGCAGGAGACATCGGGAAAGGATCTCAGACTCTGCTCTAAATGTTCAGGAGTGGGAGGAGGAGCCCATTATTCTTTATAGGTTTAGAATCTTTTTAATAATGCTCTTCACATGCCGTAACAGAGCTGACACTCATATAAGCCATTTGAAGATTCTATACACTGAGATTTCAAAATAGACAACTTAATAGGCTGCTTCTATATTAAATGAGTCACTTGAAGAGTCTACATTTCTCAGAACTGGTGGGATGATTATCTCTGTAAGACACTGTTGGGAGAAAGACTCTGACCTGAGCTTTATTTATGAAGACTGAACTTTCTGGTAAGCACACAGCTGCTTTCTTGATCAGTTTCAGAGACTGAGCCCTGAGCTGGGTTAGGACACAGAAAGAATCTGTAGGACTCGGATATTTAATCTTGATCCCACAGAAGATGAGCATCTGATTTTGACTTGGCTGAGCCAATGGTAAGAATGTTTCACCACATACTTTGCCTTATCCTTTCGTTATTACCGCAGACACTGGCTGTTCGTAGAGTACACACTCAAACGGAAGAGAATCACATGCCTCCTGGTAGCGTCATTTGATTGTATTATCCCCAAACAGCACACGGACCCCTTTTAGGGGTCAAACTGGACTGCCGGGGCACCCTGCTCTGCCCCTCCCCGCACCACACCCAAGTCTCTGCCAGGATGCCTGTGGACAGGGGGCGATAGGTTCTCCAGCTTGAACGCAGGAACTGCAGACATTTCAAATACCAGCTGGGGGACGGGACAAGTGAAAATGCAGTGCCCTGGAAGGACCAACAAATAAACAAAACAAGAAATGAGAATTCTTTTGGAATCCTGTTGGGGATTTTATTTTTGCCTCTTTCAGTAACTCACCTAAAGAGTTTTCACATTGGGTTTCTTCTCTTTGAAAGAGAAAAATTTAAGTCCCCAGGTGCAGTGGAGAAAGAGGTTTGGTGGGTTTTTTTTTTCTTTTACCCCCCCCAGCAAGCGATCCATTGCGTCCAGGGCTGACTCTTATAGGCTGCAGCTCCCGTTCCCTGGGCCTGCAGGTTCCAGGAGGAGTTCGGATGCCCAGTACCTGCACCTAGAGCTCCAGCTGCCTTGTAGGACCCCTGGGGCCCAGCCCTTCTGCTGCAGGCCCCTCAGACACCTTCCCCACCCGAGTGTCCTCTCTAGCTACTGCAGGTGACAGCTGGCACAGAGGACTCTGCCAACACAGAGATGTCCTAAAATACTATCCTACCCTGGGGGAGAGAAGAGAAGAAAACCAGCCTCCTGCAGAAGCCTCGCCAAACAGCCAGGGCTAACTGCATTTTCCCAGATCTTAAATTGAGCCAATTCCGTGACGTGAGCTCAGCCTCTGAAAGCACACTCCACTTTGGGAGCTGAAGAGAGGACTTACGCACAGGTGATTGTTTGCGGACAGAGCCCTGCTCTCCCCTCTTTGTACCAACAGAACAGAAAGTAGGCTTTAAAGGCGGAATCCTCAGAGCTCCTCCTGTCACCTGCCGTCACACCACTGCGCCCATTCTTCTCGCTTTACTGTGCCCTTGCGTCTCGTAAAAGGGTAGCCTACACAGGCAACTTCCAGAAGGTCAACAATAGAATCCCAGTTGCCTGGCTCTGGGGACCTCATTTCAGATCTCCCCCCACTGCCAGGGGTCAGCCAGCAATGAGTCAGACCATTCTTCCGAGGAATTCCGGGAGAAAACGTAGGCCAGGAGAAAAGTTTTGGAAGACTCTTTTCGAACTTCAGCGGGAAGAATAATTCTGTGAACTTGAAGCGGAAGTGATGAACTTCAACCTTAAGGTTGAGAACCATCTCGTTCTGGAGCAAACCAGCCAACAGGGGCAGCCCGCAGGCAGCATGGGATCATGTTTACACGTGCCACTGACTCTCGGGTGGGCAGCGCTGCCCAGTGCCGCAGGCCCTCTCTTGATCGCAGTCTGGCTGCCCAGGCTAGTGTTTTGTTTTTTCCCCCAATAGGCCTCTGTTGTTCTCAAGAGACCTAATGAAGTGCAGTGTGTGGGAAGGATAACAGGGATATACTTGAACACTTGAATGTGCTCTAAGGAACACTGAAAAAAGGAATTCATTTGCAAGCATTAATACCCTACTGTCACTTATTTCTTGCCACATAGCTGTGGATGAGAACCACTGGCCTGGTCTCTAGGACTGGGTTTCTGCTCACATGGGCCTGGGGTCCCGGCAGCCTCCACCCGCCTTGCCAGCATCTTCTCCTGATGGAAGGGATCCTTTGCCCTATATTTCCAACCACAGATTTGGCATTGTGTTCTGTTGGAGCACGTCACCAATGTTTCTTTGGTGGTTTATGAGTCAAGCTGCCAAATTCTTTTACCTAAGTTACTTCCAACTGGGTTTCTACCACTTACAGTCAGGCTCAGGCAGAAGTCTGCTGTGACGATGGCATTGGAACTGCCAGTTATGCCCTATGTAGAGCAGTCTAGCAGCTGGGATGGTGACCCCAGGCCCGGTCAAGTCCACTCCTGTTACCCCCAAAAGAAGATCTTGAGGCATGTAAAAAGTGAAGATTCAACATCAGGGACCACAACTAAAGGTTTGTGCTAACATAGCCATCTTCATGTATTTGCCCACTGTGATGGCGTTCCTGTCAAGATGGTGGAGCGGAGCTGGGACAGGGCCCTGTGTGATGCTCCTTTTGCGTTACTCCACTGCTACTTAGAACTGCACCACGAGGGGCATCTGGGGGCCTCAGTCCTTAAGCATATGCCTTCGGCTCAGGTCAAGATCCCAGGATCCTGGGATTGAGCCCCATGTTGGGCTCCCTACTCAGTGGGGAGTCTGCTTCTTCTTCTCCCTCTGCCTGCTGCTTCCCTGACTTGTGCTCTGTCAGATTAATAAAATCCTAAAAAACAAAACAAAACAAAACTGCACCCCAATGCCCATTTCACCACACAGTGACATTTAAAAATTCTCTTTACTACTTGTGCACAGTGTTTCTGGTCATTGTGACTGTGGTCACAGAGGGAAATGGCACACGAACACAGTGCAGAGTGAACAAAGACAGGGCAGAAAGGGCAGGTTGTCTAGGTATATCTTGGGAATTTTCCAGTGGCCCTTAGGTTATTATGTCCTATGAACTATTTCAATTAGATCCTTAATGCTCCAGTCTTGAAAAGATACATGTCTAATTCTGAATGGGATTATCATGATAACTATTCCCTAAAACAAGACTGAGCCTAGCACCCAGACTGAATGATCAATACCTTTAGTGCAGAAAATTATAGTGGCGAATTATGGATTAAGAACCAAACAATTTCACTTAAAAAGGGATCCCAAAAGGCACTTTAGTGGCCTGGAATAAGCTGGAAATTTAGGGATCAAAAGATTGGAGTTTCAAGTTCCCATTTTACCAGTTATTAGCTATGTGTCTTAGGTTCTGAGTCTGTTACTAATTTTTTAAAAATAGGAAGGTTAATATTCTGTTATTCAAGGAATCAAAAGAGGACATGAATGTTGAACATTTTAGTACCTGTAAAACTACCATCTGAACACTTCAGGACTTTTCATGATAATGAAAAGTTTAGAGAAGGTAAAGGAAGCCTTAAATACATTCCTTAAAATATATTCCTTTCCAAAATTAAGAATATTTGACTCCTTTGAATTCAGTGATAAATCTCTCGCACCAGGTTAATAGGTTTCGGCGGTTATTTAAATGACTGAAGGGATGAGCTATCAAACGCACCTGCATCAGGTAGCGGCAAACCATCAGCGCCCAGCACGTGGGTTCGTGGTCCATACTTCTTAATCTCAGGGGAGGTCAGGCTGGTTCCATATGTCTAGGTTCTGGACAAAGCAATGTAGGTGGAAGGCAGGTCTCCTTCAGGTCTGGTCTGTAGAAACACCCAGCACCACCTGTAGGCTGCGGTTTTCCTGGTTTGACAACGTTGGAGGCCACGTGCTCCGCATGGCACACGTGAAGATGGAGGAAGACTGCCCCACCCACATGAAGAATTTCATAAGCAAGAGTTGAGTTTTTGTATTGAGCCACACTGATTTTGTGGGGTTTTGTTGTTGTTTTTTTTGTAACATGGCCCATTCTGTCTTAAATAGTTTGCACAAACAACTAAGCTAGATGGGGTTGGAAATAGGACTCCCACCCTCCAGGTTCTTACACTCTTGAGAATCTGATAGTGTATTCATGCCAGTGAAGCCAAGTGCTAAATTATTTATTTCTTGTTATCAAATTACCTTTTTACCATGTGTCAAGCATCATACTAGGTACAAATATTTCTGAATCTTAAATATAAGAAGACTGAGGTGGACCTTTACCAGGGACTTATTACTGGCATTTACAGTACTTTCTGAATCCTCTGAATTCACGTATGTGTAAATGTCAAGAATATAAAATCTTGACCAGTCAAGTGAAATAGTTTTTAAATTTATCAAATAATTTATCAATAGTCCACTTCATTTTTGTATCCCTCCTGAAAAATATATTTAGAAAAGAACTAGAATAAGCTATTTATAACTAACTTATAACTTATTAACATGTCCCAAATCTTTGCAAATGTACTTTCGATTAGATAGTAATATATGTTCTTGTGGAGAGAAAAATCTTACATTGCTTTGCAAGACAGTTTTTTTTTTTTTTTTTATTAAGATTTACTTTTTTGACACTGAGCGAGCACAAGCAGGGAGAGCAACAAAGGGAGACGGAGAAGCAGGCAGCCCAATTTGGGACTCGATCCCAGGGCCCTGGGATCATGACCTGAGCCGAAGGCAGATGCCTAACCAACTAAGCCATCCAGGCGTCCCTGCAGGACAGTATTCTGATTGTAGAAAACAAAATGAAAACCCAGCAAAACAAAATGATAAATTACACAGTAAATCCCATAGGAAATAATGTAAAGACTTTTACTGCCCAGTCATGTCACTGTCATGCGCAGAAAAATCAGTCCAGGCTCTATTACAAGACCAAATGCCTGAATGGCATGTCCCATTCTTTGTTCTAGTTTAGGTTTAAATAGTCAGTCTCCCATCCAACTCAGAGGCTCACAGTGGTAGTGTGTGCACTTAACTATCTAGAAACATAGCAGTAAGTCCTGACATACAACAGGTACTTCATAAATGCTTAGGAAAACAGTGATATAAATTAAGGACAAATACAGAGAAAAGTGTATTTACCAGCCTTGGTGACCCATACTTACCTTAAACCCAACCTACGAACGGACTCTGAAGATCTTAAAACAGGGCGATCACACAATGGGCTTGCTGGCTTACACTTTCTGGTCATACACACCTAAGTCCTCCTAGCACCATCACACAGCACGGAACGTGTTTTCCCACAATAGCCATGTTACTACAAACCTAAACCCAAGACTGGTAAGCTAAGGTAGGAAACATGGAACTCTTTTGAAATAACAAGTGTTTTAATTATACCATAGGGAAAACAATTTGCTGTGGACTATTCTGCAAATCTAAATATGTATTACATTGCTTCTACCAAAAAAAAAAAAAAAAAAAAAAAAAAAAACACAACACCTACTCATTCAGTTAAATTTTAATCTTAATTTTCTGGTATGATGATTCTTCTAAGTTTCTCATCATCATAAATTCAAGATAAAAAATTTTAAGGAGTAGGAAATACAATTTTTCTCTTAATTTTGGTGGCCGCTTTTGTCCTTTGGAAATTCAAAATGAAAAAAGGAATTCAAAATGGATGGCATGTAAAAACAAATGAGGTGCAAGGTTGCGGATTTACATGTTGATGAACAAGAAAACATTTAAGAGTATTAGGAGGACTTGAAAGCTAAGGTTCCCTGTGGTACCATGACTGAATCATCGCTCAACCTAAGACCGCAGCATTGCTGGATTGTTAAGTACACTGCAACTACCCAGAGAAAGGGAAGGAAAGCAAAATCCCAGGAGTTGTAGGTGTGAAGTCGGGAGTTTTCCAACATAGAAACCATTCCCATAATCTGGGAAGTTCAGTGTGACTGGGAATCCCTTTGGAGTTGGAATTTACAGTATAGCAAAATGGATGCTCCCAGGTCAAACATACAATTTCTAGCTATCTGTGCAGACTTTTGATCAAAAGTACAATGAACTGGGCTTTTATTTCACTGTATTTTTCCCCCACACCTTAGATTTCAAAGTAAGTGGGAGTTTCTCCTTCCACTACGAGAATGCAACCAACTTAAAAAATGGAAACAGAACAAAAAATAGATGCTCCTCTGTAGAAATCCATTGTCATGGAATGCACTATTCCCTAGAGTGAGACTTACTTCAAACACGAAAGTGTTCTTTTCTGGAGAAGTTTATGAGGGAAACCCCCAACAAAAAAGTTCCTGACAAATGTATCATGGACTGTTTTTAAAATTTGATTGCTTTTCTTCAATCATTTAAAAAAAAAAAAAAAAGCTCAGCTGTTTCTTCTTTTGGGATATGGTATGATCTTGGTAATTTTGTCATTTCTAATACTTAAAACTGTGAAGAAGTGACCATGCATCACACTGAAGGTCGTGAGTGACTGCTTTGCCTTTAAGGGCCAGCTTTTTGAGACTATAAATGTGGTTATCGTGTTACAGGCAGTTTTACTAATGTCTTGTCTGATACTCAGTGATAGTCTCTCAGCCCTGAAAAAATGGTTGCTGCTACACAAACTCCTATACAGTAGGTGGAGGACAAAAATAAGACCACTTTTCACATGCTGAATTTAAACAGAACAGCCCTACAGGGTGAATTATGTCTGTGGCTGACTATGCACTAGAGAACGGGAAGGCAGGTGAGCCCTGCAGGCTCAAGCCGGGCTGATCTGTGCAGGCTTCTATGCGCACACAGGGCTCGGTGCCGAAGCTCTGTGGTCCAAGTTCTGGGAACGAGCCCGGGCCTACAGTTATCATCGTCACTAACAACATGCAGAAACACGCAAGCAGTTCCGAAAGCGAGAGGACTCAAGTTTGTCCAGAGTGGTGATATTTAGACAAAATCGGGTGCTTTTCACATTGTCAGATTTATCATGAGCAGCACATACCCCAAATATACCAAGCCCGAAGTTGTGGTTGCGGGACTGGTCCTCATGTAGTAAAGAAAATATCTCTATTCAGGTACCTTAAATATCTTCTCTCACCCCAAATATCTTAAAACAATATTCTTTAATTGTTTATCCAAGGTACTTTTGTTGTCTTGCTTCTCCTACCTATCATCAGAAGTTCTTCGAAAAATTATAATATCCAAAATATATAAAAGTCTGCTGCTCTAGAAATCTCAAAAATGTAATGGTAGTGATAATTATCTAAAGAAGTCAGCTTCATGGAACAGCTTTTGAGTATTTATTGCTCAGATGCATTCAAAAAATTCTTGAACATAATGTGGCAATGGCTCTAACACATCTGTAAACAGAATACCACTAAAAAAATTTTATTGGCATGAAATACTATAATTATGGATGTGTAAAATTTTTAAATCTTAAAGCCTCTTAACATAATCATGTATATCTATGTACAAAACATACATAAATTTCACTTTATTTAAAACATATGAAAGAGGAAATTTCAAATCACACTAAACATAATAAATATAGAACTTGCTTTGTTAAAAATCTACAGTGTACATTCAAGTAAAGGCTAAACTTCCAATGCCAACTACATATGAGACAAAATTAAAACATTTACAATAATCAGTTTCTTAAAAGTGCTATTTTTTAATACCTATAAGAGGAAACTCATTCTAGTGCTTCTGTTCCCATCCAAACATATACATTCCTCTATTCACAGAACCAGATGCTTCTGTTACTAAAAATACATATCCAAAGCTTTTATATCCTTTTAAATAGATTCAACATTTTAGCTCTTTGGGGGAGGAACAGGAAAGTCCAAACAAACACCTCAGACCATCTTAAATTATCAGAGACGATGGACTTTATGACTTTATGACACACCCTGTTTCAGCTGAGATGTGCAATCTGGTGCACGTGTTTGTGAGAACAAGTCCAGGCTGCATGTCTAAGGTAAGTCATCTTTTTCTACATGGGAGTTCGTGTGGGTCAAGGAGCAGCCACTGTAGCAACCTTCCTGTGATCCAGGGCCCGAGGCCATGCTCCATTTTGGACTTGCACCTTCTCCTCCAACCTGATTTGGTTTAGTTTCCTCAGGAGTTATGTTCAGTACACTGATGGAGCTGTTGGGAAAAGAAAGATAGATCTTTTTTTTTTTTTAATTTATTTATTTTTTATTTACTTTCAGCATAACAGTGTTCATTATTTTTGCACCACACCCAATGCTCCATGCAATCTATGCCCTCTATAATACCACCACCTGGTACCCCGACCTCCCACCCCCCGCCCCTTCAAAACCCTCAGATTGTTTTTCAGAGTCCATAGTCTCTCATGGTTCAGCTCTCCTTCCAATTTCCTCCAACTTCCTTCTCCTCTCTATCTCCCCATGTCCTCCATTCCATTTGTTATGCTCCACAAATAAGTGAAACCATATGATAATTGACTCTCTCTGCTTGACTTATTTCATTCAGCATAATCTCTTCCAGTGCATCCATGTTGCTACAAAAGTTGGGTATTCTATGGAATATTAAGCCTCCATCAGAAAGATCTTAATAATCATCTCCTCCTTCTTTTATACTTAAGCTCTGCCTGAAGGTCCAACCGCCCCTTGTCCTATGCTAAGTAAAATCTGAGGACACACAGATTAGGAACAAAGAAGTGTTTCAAAACGTCCTAATTTGTCACTTTTAGCCTATCTATCTACCTTTTTATCTGTTTACCCATCTACTTATTTCTTTGGTCTACTCTGACATTCTCTACACAGCTGAGGCCTAAGATAGACACAACGTGTGAAATTTGAAAGCTCATATATCCTTATGTCCCTGTCTTCCTGCCACTATTTAATAATCTCTTTGTTTTATTCCTCACACATCCATTTGCTCATGCAAGCTTTCCTCCACCCAGCCATTGCCCCGCACAGCTATTTAACGAGTGTTGACACAGCAGTAAGGAGTTGAGACTCTAAAGTCAGAGGGTTTAGGCTCATCCCCACTGGCCTGTTCAGCTCACTAGTCACGGTTTCTTCAGCTTCCTCAGTTGTAAGATGGAAATAATAATAGCATCTACCTCATAGAGGCGGATGGAACTGAGTTAACACACATTAAGCGCTTACACCAATGCTCAGTTGTGTCTGGGGGTAACAATCTCAGTGTCTGAACACAGACACAGCTGCTACCCTTCAATGACACAATCTGAGAGGTATTCTGCGACCAACCTCAAAACAAAAAATCTGGCGTGCCTGGATGGCTCAGTGGGTTAAAGCATCTGCCTTCGGCTCAGGTCATGATCCCAGGTCTTGGGATGGAGCCCCAGGTGAGGCTCCCTGCTCAGTGGGGAATCTACTTTTCCCTCTGTCCCTGCACATCACCCCCTTCACCCATTCTCTCTCTCTAATAAAAAATAAAATCTTTTTGAAAAAATCTGCCTAAATGACTACTTTCAGATCTAAGGAGTTAAGTCAACAAATGAAACATTTTTACCACAAATATACATTTTTTCCCCTAAATATGCATTTTTTGTCACTTTGGCTTACTAACTCAAACTCAATGTGCCAATCCTAAAAAAAAAAAAAAAGTTGTTTTAATTCTAAAAATCGAAACCCAAAACAATTAAAAATTTTATTTACGCTTATTTGCCAATACTTAAAAAAAGAACTTGCTTATAATTCAGCCCTGGGAAACCTTGCCATCTCAGACAAAATAAGCTCAATGATCAACTAAATTTTCTCTGTAATTCTGGACCTAAATTACTTTGTGTAAAATTTTCCATTCTACAGTGTAGAAGCAATGAGGTTGTTGATGTAGAAATTAGCTATAAATACTCTTATCATTTTGTTATAATCTTATTACAACCCAGATCCAAGGTGCTTCAGGAGCAAGGAGTCCAAATTTACCAAATAACTTAAAATTTTGAGAACTATGTCAAGCTCCACAGCTTCTCTCCTGATAACTAGTAACTCAATTCTGTGTTTTATCTTCAGAAGCCAATGACCATGAACATGAATAGCTCAATGGAATTTCTTTATGCTTAAAATTGTGGTTCTTGGTGGCACCTGGGTGGCTCAGTGGTTAAGCATCTGCCTTGAGCCCAGGTCATGATCCCAGGGTCCTGGGATCAAAACCCCACACCCACTGGGCTTCCTACTCAACAGGAAGCCTATTCTCTCTCTCCTACTCCCCACCCCCTGCTTGTGGTCCCCTCTCTCGCTGTCTCTCTCTGTGTCAAATAAATAAATAAAAATCTTAAAAAAAAATTGTTTCTATGTCACTGATGTTGTTTAACCCTCGGAATTCATGAAGGAGAAAAGCACTTTTATAATCCATATATGTTTACATGTATTTTCATTTTCATAGCCTGCTACTGAATATGGACCAATATGGCTGATAATGGACCAAGTACTGTTTTAAGTGCTCTAAATGTATCATCACTGAAATCTCATGTAGGTACTAAATGCTGGACTTACCTTTATTAGCACAAAATAATGTCCTAAAGGATTATTAATGCAAATATTTATTAACTAAAAATAATTAGATTAAAAAGTAAGAATTATAGAGACATAAAAATAATCGAGGCAACTGCTATGTTCTCTCTCGGATAGAGAACACAGCTGAAAACGGTAACTAGAATTTGTGTTATTTATACAGGTGGTTCTGATTGGTCAAATTTGGGAGTTTAATAACATTCTGTATAAGACAATACTGAACTTACAGTATTTTTTTATTGTAAATCCCAAACTTTCAAACTCACCCATTAGTCAATCTGTTGGCTCTTAACTGATCCCATCAGGTCTGCCTTCATGTTACAACCCTTGCCTAAACTGTGACCATCTCACTGCAACTCCCCAGGAGCCTCCTAACTGTGTTTCCTGGCATCTAGCATGGGATCCTATAGTCTTTTTCCCATGTAAGAAAACAGTCACCTTTTCAAACAGATTTTTTTTTCACTTTCCTGTTTAACCATCTCCAATGCTTTTTCTGTTGCCCTCAGAACAATAATCCAATCCTACAAATACAGACTAAAATACTTCACAAATGAGAAGTCAAATATGTGCATGTGTGTGGGGATAGCAGAATGGGGTTAAGGATGAACAACATGGTCATGAGTTGATAATTGTTGAAGCTGGGTGATGGGTACATAGGGCATCATGACTTTATTCTCTCTTCACCTGTAGATAGCTGAACTTCTACATAATAAAGCTGGTTTCCTCATCTACTCACCCAGGGCCTTACAGGGTGTGACATCTGCCCACCCTTTACCACCCCTCTCCCCTCTTGGTCTTGCTCACTAACACCACTCGTCCTCCACAGACACACCAGTGTTCCGCCTCAGGTGGAACACTTGCCTGGAGGACTCTTCCCACGCTCTTTTTGGCCCCTCAATATTTAGGGTCCTACTCTTTTTACAAATTAACAATACATACAGGGTCTTATTCTTTTTAAGCTTCATATTTTCATTTTTAAATTCATTTATTCAACAATTCTTGGTCCACGGGCTAATGGGCTTCTTCAACACTTACGTCCAGACTAGCCTCTCACAACCACAGGTCAAGCATACCAGAGCTCCGAAACCTGCTCTCTAGGGAACCTGCCAAACACACCACCCCTCATGCTACCATCTCCCACTTGGTTAAGAGGAGAGATCACCACCACTCTTTCCAAAGTATCCTTTTGCTCTTTTCAATTCCTCTCTCACTAGGAATGTTCTATGTGCTTAGCTAATTAACCTTGGAATAGGCTCTGAGGCAAAATGCTGATTTTCCACCTTATAAGGTGATTTAACAACTTGACACAGAGAAAAATACCAAAACGTACCAGTTAATAGAGATACATGGGTTAAAAAAAAAAAGAAAAAAGAAAAGAAATATATGGGTTTCCTGGGGTTGGGGAACAACTTTTTGTGACCCTGTCATTTTTGAGCACAGATTTTTACCAGTCACTATGAGGACATTTTTCTCAGTTCTTTGCCCTTCAACACCAATAAAATGGGAATAGCAAAAGAAATTTTAAAATATAATATTCTACAAAGATGATGAAAATATCCTTCTATTTAATAAAATTAAAGAATTCAAAATACTAAGTGATTCCTGTAAATAAGACTGTTTTTAAATTGTTCTTTGGATGTGAAGTGAAATGAATAACATCATATGATTTCACTCCCAGCAGAATGGAACCAGGTCTACCTTGCTCACTACTGTCTTCCCAGCACCTAACAGGTGTCCTTACACGATGGCTGCCCAATAAATACTTGCACAACAAATGATCAACCTACTAAATGCTCTCCAAAGCCACTACCATTGCTAACACCACAGACATGCCAACTTGCCCTCAACAATGCAACTCCAGCAGTGGGACAGAAACATGCAAAGATCACCTACAGACCAGTACCTATGCTCAGACGCACAGGAACGTGTCTGGCAAAAGTCTGAAGTAGAAGGAGAAGCAGGAAGAGACTTAGTAAGTTTGGATGCGCAAACCAGAGATCCGTTAGACACGCCGTGAGGCTTCTTCTGCCGTGGCCTTGAGTGCACTGTTAGACTGTCCCGATCAGAACCTGTGAAGAGAGAAAAGAACATAGTAAGTGTGTATGGTGAGGTATCAACAAGGTGAAGGGTATTAATTATGATGATCTTCTGCAGGGGGTGAGGTCTGGGGTAGAACAAGTTAAGGTGGGTGGCCCCTCTAGCCCTTGACTCTGGTTGATCTAATCTCGCCATCTCTTCTGCATATTCCATAAACATATAAGGATCTAGTTTTAAAAATATTTGGTGATCTGCAAAGTTGCCTATTAATAATGGACAGTATCTATTTACATGCATTTTCTGATTAAAGAGTTAACGAAGTACTCACTTCCTGAGAAGGCACTGAAAAGTTTCATATTTTCTGAGTTCTGGTGGTCAAATGTAGTCATATTTAAAAACTGTTGCTTTAACCAACTGGCTCTTTCTTCTTCAAATGCCTTTCTCTATCATAACAAGCAAACCAAAGAAATATTGATCAATATTTCAACATTCACATTGTTGGCATTTCCCATGACTTCTGTAGTTGTTGGTGTTTGCTTTCTGGCTATCATACAGATTTTGTAAGTCAAATGAATTAACCTAGAAAACTAAGAAAAATTTTATTTAAGTAAATTATATTTAAGAAAGAAAAAATCAATAAACAACTCATCACTATTTTCACATCTGTTTTGAGTAAACTCAAATGGACAATCCAAAAACAAAAATCATAGCATATTAGCTAAACTCCTGAACATACAGAACATTATAAATATAGAATTACAAACAACAGAAAAATATCCACTGCAAATGAATCCCTTGAGAAAAAGGAGTTGTAACTTTACCAGGCATTGTTCTCAGCCTCTACCATCTACCAGCGCCGGCAGCCATCACCACTAAACCACAAGAGGGCACATGTCAGACCTTCCCCTTTCCAACAGTTGATAATCCTAAACTCACCCTCAGCCCTCAGGTCGCTCACGCTTCCTTCTCATCCTTCCCTGGCCCCAGTGGCCCCAATGCCCAGAGGCAGATAGTTTCTCCTACAGAGAGCTGGGAACAGGACACCAAGTAACCAGAGTATCTCTTGAAACAGGCTGGGAGACAGAGACCCAGAAATAGGTTCCCTGAAGTTAGGAGAAAATGCTGGTGCAAATTTTCTGAGAAAGTTAGCTATTGAGGAGACAGATTTTCACAGCTGTGGAGGACTTCCATGCTAGTTACTTTAAACATAACATAGTCTTTCATTCCTAAATTCAATACAAAATCATGCATCGCCAGACATTTGAAGAAAACTAAGAGCATGACAGAAAAATAGCCAAAATAAAGAGATTGGACCAGAGATAAGATAGTTCAAGAGGCCCTTTTAAAAAAATTCTGACACAAATGATCAGATTTATGAACACATCTGTAAAATAATATAGTGCTATATAAGGAAAAGCAAAAAATGAGGACACAAGAAAAAAAAAATCTAAAATAAAAACTCAGTGGATGAAGGAAAGAGTTAAAAGTGAGAAAATATCTCTGAATTCAGAACATAAAGTTAATCTATAGATATAGTCAGAGGCCAACCATTTGCCTAGTAAAATCATTCCAGAATGCAAGAAAAGTTAGAGAAGGAAAAAATACAGAACTAAAGAAAATATCCCTAAATGGAAGAAATACAGTGTCTTGAGGCTGAAAAGGAGCTACGCCTAGATATATCCTAGTAAAATTTTGGAACTTTAAGATAAAAAGATGGAGAAAAGAAGGAGAGAAGGCAAAAACAAAGCAGGATATTGACTAAGTAGGCTATATATATAAATATATATAATAACCAGGCTTCTCACTAGTAAAACCAAACAGCCGAAGAAAGGGAGTAACTCAAAAGTTTTGAGAGAAAAAGTTGGAAACTAAATTCTGTATCCAGACAAACCAATCATATGAATTTATTTTTGGATATTCTAGAATTCAGTATACTTTTCACTCACACAATACTTACCAAAAAAATTACTCAAGAAGGTAATATAGCAAATTGAAAAAGGAACCCAAGAAAGAAGATAACATGAGAAATAACATAAGCTGAATGTGAGTCAGGAAATCATAAAGGTACAAAGAAGTCAAGGGATTCACTATACAGGTATATATAAAAGATTCTCTTCCAGGCGGCAGTCTTAATAACACAGAATATTTTCTATGTGGCCAAATGTATTACTAGGTCAGAGAATGAACATTTACAGAATCATGATGCTGTCAGTGTTCTTTCAAGTGTTAAGTCTCAGTCTTACCCAAAGTACTTACACCTGGATTACTTCACAGGCTAACACTTGACAATGAAAAAGAAAAGCACAGACAAAAACTGGGAAGAAGAGGGACAAGAGAAGTGGAACAAGGGTGACTCCAAGAATTTCAGCTTTCGGGGCACCTGGGTCGTTCAGTGGGTTAAAGCCTCTGCCTTCAGCTCAGGTCATGCATGATCCCTGGGTCCTGGGATCGAGCCCCACAGTGGGCTCTCTGCTCAGCAGGGAGACTGCTTTCCCTCTCTCTCTGCCTGCCTCTCTGCCTACTTGGGATCTCTGTCTATCAAATAAATAAATAAAATCTTTAAAAAAAAAAAAAAAAGAATTTCAGCTTTCATTGGGATAAACGGACACTGTCTCAAGAGGAGCAAACATGAAATGGAAGCATTAAATATAATAGTTAAAGAAAAAGTCAACCATAAGAAACCATTTTTAAAAAGTGAGGTTAAAAATGTTAATAATATGATGAAGAAGTCATATATATATATATATATATACACACATACACAGTGAGGAACAGTGTAGATGAGAGGTATGATAAGGATAGAAATTCTTTATTTTTCATAGCAGGGGAATCAACAGACTTTTATCAAGGGGAAAAGGCTGAAGTATATTAAAGTTAAAACAGTAATTCCCAGAAGAATTACAAGTTAGTTGTTACCTCTGAGGAATGAAACTGGCAGTAAGAATGGGTGATATTTTTTCACTTTGTGGCTTTTTATACAGGTTTTTATTTTTGAAACCATGTTCAACACATTACTTCTACAATTTTTGAAAGGGAAATATGAGGGTTAACAAATTTTCAATTAAAAAGCGAGCTGTAGAAGGGGTATGTACATATCACTGGGGTGGGGGGGGGGGAGAGTTTCCATTCATACTCCCCTCTCCCGCTTCCTAAACAACAAACAGGCTCTCAGTCGCACTGTCTTTTGATGCTGTAGCTACTGACAGTGGCCAGATCACAAGTGTCCAAGAGAGATCTCCTGTAGGAAGCTAAATACTCATTAGTAGAAAGCCCACCCAAAGGGGATAATGGATGCTTATGGTTTTCTAAAAAGAAAAGTTTCAATTCCCAAATCGGTAAAGGCAGAACAATATCCTTCTAAAGTAGTTCACGTGCTTACAATCCCTTCCAGTTATAAGATCACTGGTAAAATACTTGGAAAAAACAAACACCGGATAGCAAAGAAACAACCAAAGGCAGAACTTGGATGCAGTCTGCTGCACCTCCCTAGAACTCCCCAAAGCTCTGCAAGGAAAGCTACTTGTTGAAAATACCTCTAGGCCGAGGCGAATAGCCGCTTCTGTAAAGCTTCGTCTTTCCTTCTCGAAATTCTTTTTTTGCTCTTTAAACAGGGACCACTCTTCCTTGAGACGCTCCTTCTCTTCCAGCAAGTAACAGTCTCGTAGCAGGGAAGTGGTGTCATCGTCACATGCAGTAGCGAGCTGCTGCTATTAAATTTGGAAACATAGTAAGTTCCAGGGGGTCCCTGCAATGCTCCCCGTTAAAATTAGAGCAAGGGAAGCAGGGTCAAACTTTCAGGGAAGGACAGAAATGATGAAAAACCAGAAAGACAAGCAAGGATTCTCATTTTCCAGCTGGCGAAGTCCCGCCTGAGGAACAGCGTACATTGTACCTGTCAGCAAGCCAAGAACTGAGCTGAGAGCAGAAAAACGACCAACGCTCCAGATCTTCTGAGATACAGGAGGAACAATCTAGCAAGGCTCAGTTAAAATCCTGACCACTCTTCACAGGAAAACAGCTTGATAAGGCAACTCACACCAACCTGTAAAAGCTGCTGCTGAGTTTTAATCATTTCTTTACACTGCTGAATTTCTAACTCGAGTTTTTCAGTTTCTTGTTCGTGGTCTTGTCGTGAGATGACGTCTTCATCGTTAAAACCTTCTAGGTGTACCTTTGAAACTAACATAAAACCAGTCATTTGATGTAGGTTTTTACACCACTCAGTTTATGGTGCTTTTAGAATTATAGTTAAAAATCAAGGCTCTCAGAACTTGTCTTTCTAGACTCTCATAGGTTTTCCTAAAAGGTACTTATTCCCTTTGCCCTTTAAAAATTTCATAAGCTATAATAATACAACTAAATTTATAGTATTTTAGCAGTATAAAAAAATTTGAAAAGCAAAGCAACTTATTATAAGGTATTCATGACAACTATAAATTCGTACCATTTTGGGACTAAAATGATATCTTTACTAATAGTTCTACTATGAACATTTAATCTGTAATCCCTACTTACCCAAGACTATGTCCTAATAACCTAAAAGCATCTGGCTTCAGCTCAGGTCATGATCCAGAGTCCAGGGATCAAGCCCTGCGTTGGGCTCCCTGGTCAGCAGGCAGTTTGCTTGTCCTTCTGTCCCTCACCCTGCTCGCGCACACTCTCTCTCTCTCTCTCTCGCTTGCTCACTCTCTCAAATAAATAAGTAAAATCTTAAAATAATGGACAATCGATATTCACAAAAGAGAAAAATAATTAACAAATCCATAAACTACTTTGGACTCTTCTTCAAAGATCAATGCAGTGCTACAAAGCTTGTAAATTCCTATTCAACAAAGTCTAAACACACTTGCCATTTACTAAGAGATGGAGACTGACATCAATAAAATCTCATGTAAATTAATTTTGGCACAAAATGTTGCTGATTACCCTTTACTACTGAAGACAACTGACAGTGATTTTATGACTTCTGACATTTAGAATAACTTTTCTTTCAACAGACTTCATTTACTGAGCAGAAACTTTTTCTTGATTTAAAAGCATGCAAACTTTAACAAATATAAATATTAAGAATACATTCATTAGTGTAAATCTATACTATCTGCAGTGACAGGGAATGGTGTCTAAAATACAGTGTTAGGGCGCCTGGGTGGCTCAGTGGGTTAAGCCGCTGCCTTCGGCTCAGGTCATGATCTCGGGGTCCTGGGATCGAGTCCCGCATCGGGGTCTCTGCTCAGCAGGGAGCCTGCTTCCCTCTCTCTCTCTCTCTGCCTGCCTCTCCATCTACTTGTGATTTCTCTCTGTCAAACAAACAAACAAACAAAAAACCATTTAAAATACAGTGTTAAATGAAAAAAGCAGTGTAGAAAAAAATATGTAATGTTCAATTTCTGTTTATATATGTGTATGTGTGTGTATATATATATATACATATATATATATATATATTTTTAAAGATCTTATTCATTTATTTTACAGAGAAAGAGTGCAAGTACATGTGCATGAGCAGCAGAAGGGGCAAAGGGAGAAGGGAGCGATAGAATCTCAAGCATTCCCCACTGAGTGCAGAGCCCCACATGGGGCTCAATCCCACAATCTTGAGATCATGACCTAAGCTGAAACCAAGAGTCAGATGCTGAGCCAACCAGACACCCCAGGTTTTTATATATTTTTAAATAAATATTTTGTGGGTGCCTGGGTAGCTCAGCCAGTTAAGTGTCTGCCTTTGGCTCAGGTCATGATCCCAGGGTCCTGGGATCAAGTCCAACATTGGGCTCCCTACTCAGTGGGGAGTCTGTTTCTCCCTCTGCCTGCTGCTCCCCCTGCTTGTGTTCTCTATCAAACTAAGAAATAAAATCTTCAAAAAATATATATTTTGTAAATGCCTACAGAAAAATCCAGAAAGATAAGCACCAAACTGTAAAGTGTCATGAACAAGAAAAAGAAACCTGAATTCTACTTCATATATTTCTTAATTGATATTTTATATTAAACATCTATTATTCTGAAAGTAACTTAAAAATAAATTAGTAGGAACCAGGAGTATGCAAATATCTAGGAATAATAAGCAAAGGGCTCATATTTATACCATATCACGAATAAATTCTTAATTTCCAAGATCGGGAAGAGACTCAGTTCACCTTATTCAATTGTACGTTGCACTCAGAATCCATGGTTCAGAGAAAGATTCACTGAGGGGAAAGTATTTCTCAGTGAGGTTCAAAGCTCACCTCCAGAAGTAGATAGAAGCTTTGGTGGATTATCAAACCACCAAACTGAGCTCCAGTACTTCAGGGTCTGAGCCCCTGACGTGACTTTCCAAGTGACTGAAATTAAGAACTGAGTGTCACAACTCACTTTGCAGGCACCAAGACAGTAAGTTACCTTGGTTATCAAGTTTTTCTACATGACTTTTCAAAATTCTCCACTGTTTTCTGATGCTGTTGGTAAGCTGCTCTCTTACAGTCTCACAGGAAAGGTCCCACATGCTCTCCCTACTCAGTTCCCCAGCATCTTCTTCAGCATCAGAGATAACCTACAAGCAAGAGAGATTGAGAAGGAAAGACTAGTATCTTAAAATGGCTCCAGATACTAAGACAGTAGTAATCAAACTGATTATCAGAGATACCTATCAAAATCATTTCTGTGCTGCCTCTTATGCATATATGACCTAATATTAAAGACAGAAATTCTCCAATTCAGGCCTCATCAAATATGACTTTGAATCCAAATATAGTTAGTGATAAGAGTCATGGAGCTGTGTGAGGAAGAGTTATTCTCTACTTGTCCAGTGTTATGTTAGAGCTCTCACATGCTACTTAATTCCCAAATCATGTTACAATGTGGGAAAAATGATGCTTAGAGAAGTAGAGATACTGCCCATTATCATATAGCCAAGAGGTAGAATTGAGATCTGAAGTTAGATCAACTTATCTCCCATCCTAGTCTGTTTAAAAAAATAAACCAGTGAGGTTATCTACAAAATAAAAGCAACTGTGAATCCTATTTTTTTCATATAATTTTAAAAAATAAAACTAGGGATTCTTTTTCTTTTTACTCTACCAAGACACTAAATCATAGGAAAATACAGCAAACCACTGACAAAGAATCATACAGAATCAAAGCAGGATAAAGAACATAGGCAAACAATACTAACATATATTATGTCAAAATAATCTGCAGCTACATAAATAATAATATGTATTATTATAAACACACACACATATCTGCATAATAATCTGCAAAGTCCTAAATTTGTTGTTAACAGCCAGGAAAGTGGACAGAGATATACTTCCTTGATATGAACAATAAAATATCTTGCTGGGGAAAAAAGAAAACAGATCAAAGATGAAAGAAATGCTGATCAGACTGTTCCCACAGGCAGGTACAGCAGGAATGAAGGAGTGACTCAGAAGGGGAGAACTGTATCAAAGGCTGCCAGAGGTCAAGGTCTCCCAGGGGAAGCAGGTTGGAGCTACTTGCCAGGAATTCTTCCAAGGAGCCACACCTTCTGTGTGTTAAAGCACGCCAGAATACTATAATTCCATTATTTAAAAAAATGAACAATAATTGCTTCACACTGCCCAGACTGAATGAAACTGAAACCACACACTGAAAATAAAAAATTAACTTGAATTTTGGCTATGTGTTGCAGCTATACTTAAGCACAATAATAAATTCATGAAACCTCAAGGCTACCTGGGCATTCTAAGGTTAATCTTATTCCTCTTGCTATAACAGCTCCAAAATCCTTAAAAGAAGGAATAGAATTAAATTGCAAGAGAAAAAAATTCTAGAAAAGCAGATCTTTTAAAAACAAGAAATCTACTTAAGAGATTATTGCGTCTCCAAAGGTCAACACCTGAATTTTTAAGAATTATATAGGAGACTCCCCACTGGCTGCAGTGGCAAGGAGAGGGGAATTGAAACATCTGAGAAAGGGCTCCTTGCTTGCGCTGAATACATGCTGGTAATGTTAGTAAAGAATGGGGCCAAAAACTGCAGACGCTGCGGGAGTAATGGGAACTGCTCACTCTGGAGAGGGCTTTGTGCACGTACACAACAAAAAGTGACAGACTTGGACAGAAAAGGCGGACGGAGGTCAAGCAGGTCCTGGATTGGGAGTTTCAAAGCCATTCAGGTAATTTTTTTTTTTTTTAAGGAAAAAAGAGGTAGAAGGCGGGATGTGCTTAATCGTGATACCACAAGGTAAATAATCCCCTCATACAGGTTTATAAAATACGTTCTGATGACTTGCTGATAATTAGCAGTCCCCATCTACTTTATTTTCAGATTTTAGTCACTTGCCTGACTCTAGAATTTAAACATGTAAAGCGATTGAGTTAAAAGAAATGTTCCCCATTACATGATTTGTTTTTAGACCTCCGCATATATTACTCCCCTTGTGTCACACACTTCTACCCCCAAAACTTGAGGAGCCAATTCAAAGGTCACTCTTGTCTGTGAGGCCTTCCTTGATTGCCACACTTCCTCTGCTCAGCACGTTTGTATCACCCTATTACAGCTCCTAAGATGTGTAACCATTACTGTGGCCTATGCCCCATCTCCCCAAAAGAGCTTCTTGAATGATGCAATGGACGGAATGTTCATGTTCCTCAAATTCATGGTGAAATTCTAAGGCCCAATGTGCAGGTGTTCAGAGGTGGGGCCTTTAGGAAGTGAGGAGGTCATGAAAAGTCGTGTCCTCGTGCGTGGGATGAGTGCCCCTAAAAAGGGACTCCAGTGAGCTCCTCCTCTTCCCAGCATAGGAGGATGAGGGTACAAGGAGCCGGCAATGTGCAACCAGGAGGACATACTCTCCCCCAGACACTGTCCCTACTAGTATCCCAAGTTTGAACTTCCCAGCTCCAGAACAGTAAAAAATAATTTTCTGTTGTTTTTAACCACCCAGTCTGTGGCAGTTTGTTGTAACAGTCCCAAATGAGACAAAGGAAGGAGTCGAAATTCCTTTTTGCTTTTTCTTTCCGGGGACCAGAACATAAAGTTCATTCTGCAAATTTCTGGACTGAATGATGAGTTGGTTCCCAAAGTTAATAAACATTTCATTCCGAAAGTCAAGCCTGCTTAAAGTACACAATACCTAAACTATTTAGAGGATACTCAGCAGAGTGGTTAAAAACATGAACTCTGGGCTGAGACAAACTTGAATTTAAATCCTAGCTCTGTCACCTGTGATACTTGGCTAATGAGACGAGTGTGCGTCAGTTTTCTCAGCTATAAAATGGGGATAATTATGATATGCAAACACTGAATTAGAAAAATGAAATGAGACATGTTCATAAAGTGGTTATCACAGTGTGTGGCACAGAGTAAGTCCCTGGGAGGTCACTTACATCATTTCTCAGGCCACGTCTAGAAACACACAGGAACATTCTGTTGTCATTGTCACAGTGACTAGGGGTAGCAGAGCAATGAGCATTCTGTCCAAAATACCAAGGGTGTCCCCAATGGGAATACCTAGCTACTGTCTAAATTGTTTGACTTAGCAATCCGAAACTCTATTAGAGAGGAAAGAGCCACTTACAGTTCCTGTACTATCATCTGCTCTTTCTCTAGGTTTCTGCTTTTGGGGAGAAAGAAGAGAAATCATTTCCTTTTTCATTTGCTGAAGAACCTTCTTAAGTTCAGCATTTTCCATTAGGATTTGTTTCTGACGATATTCATAATCATTCAAGAGAATTTTATACATTTCATCTTCATTCCTGAGGAAGAAACTGTCAGTATGAAAATGCAGTTATAGAAAGAACACACTAATGAAATATATCAATTTAAATTGGACCTTACCTGGCCTCAGTTTTACCCGTCCTCCAGGAGCCTCTTTTTCCATCAGCTCGCCCCACATAATTTAAAACTTCCATAGCTACAAACACGAACATGCAAAACAAAACCAACTCTTACCATACATACGTTTAAGTGTATAAAACCCTAACACACTCTATACAGACTGAACACACAAGTCAACCTGGTATAGATTAGGACTTGGGCTCAAACAGCCCGGATTTCAAGTTCCAGTTCTCCATCCCTGAGAAGCACTAAGATCTTGACCAGTTATTTAACTATGAAGCCTGTTTCTTCATCAATACAGAGGGAATAATGTATCTACCCAAGAGTTGCTGTGAAGAGTAAAAGAAGTTGTTACAACACTTAACAAAGTGATTGGTATTATTTTATTATCATTATTCATTTTATCATTGGGGTTGGCAAACTATGGCCTGCAGGCCAGCTGCCTGATTTTCTAGATACATTTCATTAGCACACTGCCAGACCATGTGTTAATACAGTTTTAGCTACAAATGCAGGGGTGAACAGCTGTGACCAAAGACTATAGACTCCATAAACCTGAACATGTTTACTAGGAGAATCTTCACATAAAAAGTCTGCCACGCCCTGTGTTCTCATCATCAAAGGAGTCAAGGCCCCTGTGTATTACTTTCTCTTCTGTCTGGCGGGGGATGGAAGTAGTTGCCATCAGAAGGAAGTAAGAAGACAGTAAGTTACTGTAAGTTTAGACTTGATAAAATCATTACGAAACTGTCACTTCCAGTTAGGTTTGGACTAGGAAACAGTCAGACTCCCATAAAATAAGGGCTCTGTTACCAGTCACATCTTTAATAAACCTCTCTAATCGGGTGTTACAGTTTATACTTCCGGCATTTCCTCCTGCTCTTTATTTAATTCATGAATGAACATGAGGTTAACCAACGAAGTTTAAATTTGATTACCTAAAGATTTTCCAATGCTGTCTTAACTGCTTATTATGCTTTCATTTTTCAGTGATTTTTATAAAATAAGCTAGCTGACTGAGTGCAAGAGCTCTGCTCCACTAGATCCATGGGGATGCCACCAGCACCAAGCCGCCTGATGACAGCAGACACGGCCCACCACAGGACAGCCTGAGACACCTGCTCATCAGCTGTTGTGTCAGCAAGTCTCACCAAGCTCAGCTTCGGAAACCACAGTTCAGGGCATTACCGTACACTGTGGCTTAGAACACGACCTACAGTCCACCTGGAAACCACTGTCTGATAAATCAATGCTTGGATTTCCTGTGTCATTATCTTCCCAGGCCAGCAAAACTGTATCTGCGCAGTGGTAGTCGTGCGTGTGTGTGTGTGTGCGTGTGTGCACACGTGCATGTGCACACAGTTCTACTTTTCCACCTATGTGATTTCCCTGAAATTATGCACATACTCGGATGAAGTTGCAAATTGATTTTCAAAAGAGTAACACTAGAAAAAAGTTCACCTTAAGCACAACCATAAGCATAAAATTCACAGTCCATCCTTCAGACTAGTTGCTTCAAAAATGCACAGCAACACTTATTTAAAGGAACTGATGTAAATGATTTGGTCTGATAAATAATTTTATGAACTCAATTCTAAAATCACACTTGTTTTGACACTCAAGACACTCATCTTGAGTTTTCATATGATCAGTTCTTTGTTATGGAAGATCAGAAGATCCTCTGGCTTAGTTTTTCCTCTGTGGAACTACAACTGTCATATTTAAAAAAAAAAAATGTAATTATATGCAACAAAGGAAGCAAAGCAAAATTATTATTTTTGCTAGTGTGCTGCCTCGATTTCTAGTTTATATGGATACACACCATCTACAAACAACTGCATAAAGCATAAAAATAATACTTCATGAGTTATCATGTTCCATCTATTCATTTATTTTTTAGCATATTAGCTTTATTTATTTCCTTTATATTAACCAGTTGGTTTCTTACCTATTTTTTTATCCTTCTTGTTCATAACAAGTTGATGCAGACGTTCCTTTAATTTATTATATTCACGTTCTTTTCTCTTCATATCATGATTATACTGAGTAGCTCGACTTGCAATGATATTTTGTAATTTTTGTACCTGGAAAAAAGCATTTTGGATCAAATGAATCCCTTTATGATTGATAACCACAGGTACAATTTGTAAATTCAAAAAAGAGAAGTCCTAGCATTCACCTCCTCATAAAACAGTTTATTTTAGGATTATTCTTCCTTCCCAATAACCACTGGAAATCAACTTTTAAAGTATCATTAGGTGAATCACATGAAGTCTTTACTTCTTAATTCTGAAATTTGTAGAGCTGCTAACTTCCTAAATTATTTTTCTACCTTTTCTTTATTGTGTTATGATAGTCACCATAAAATACATCATTAGTTTTTGATGCAGTGTTCCAAGAGTCATTGTTTATGTACAACACCCAGTGATCCTTTTTATGCTACATACAGACTCTGCTCATTTAGAAACCAGAAACACTTAGAGAAGTATTAAAGTGATTAAAGCTTCGTCTGAAACAAGAATTAACCTGATTATCTGCAGTGACTTCCTTATACTGTGTAAATGACTTGACTCACGTGATTCCTTGTTAATCTGTGACAAACTAGCCCTAGCACATCACAACACATAAGGAGGTTTGTTTTTATCTGATCGTGAACAGTTCTCAAATTAGAGTAAGTCCAAACAGCAGACATGATCCGGCTCTAACACTTGCTGAGTACCTATTATGCGTCCGGCCCTGCAGCTCCGTGTTTTTATCTATGGCGGCTTCTCAGGAAGTCCTAGATAGGAAGTGTGTTCTATTCTATATAAACATTTTTAATCTCTGCTGGAGATGATGTTTAACTCAATTCCTACTAAAGATTAACTATATTCAAATCACTTATGTGTAATCTGCAGATCTAGTCAAAATTTTCAGTGAAACAACCCAAGGAAATGCATAAGCAACCTTGCAGTTTAAGATACTTCACTATCCACTAACTGCATTACCAAACAGTCAAAATATGACAAAACAATCTGCCTAAATCACTATAAAATCATGAAAGAAATAAGCTCCCCTAAAAGTCCTTAATTTTAGTTAAAAAAAAAAAAAACATTGAAAATAAATATTGTGTCTTTATAGTTATTACATGGCCAGGGTCAAAGTGCAGAGCGGTAAGAACATAACGATTTCTTCTTATATACATTAAAAAATGGTAATTTCAAATGCATTAACTCTGTAGATCCAAATACTAAGTAGTCACTGTAGCAGAAATGAAATTAAAATCATGATGTTGATAACAATCAGAAATAAGTTTTGTAATGTGAATTGCTTTTTTTAAAAAAAATAGTAACTCTTGTGCCCATTTAGATAAGTAACTAATAGCTTGACTGGATGAACAATGGCAGTATTTAATACAGAGATAGAAGAGGCATGTCAGATATTAAGTATAGGTATGGCCGAGAATAAAAGATCTGCATTTAAAGCACCCTGGTGCCTAAGAAAAAGTTGTAATGCACCAGAGTCTAGGACGGACAGCAGAGGACACTGGCTGTCACAAGCTATGGACCAATATACTAAACTCCATGAATCCACTTGGGGTTGGGGGTGCCAGGGAGAGGTCCTGAGCTCAGTTAAATATGCTGCAATGCTATACACAGAGGTGCACCGTACCAGTCTGACAAAGGATGAATTAATGTTCTTGTTTTAAAGTGGGGTATGGTCATGTCAAATCCAAAAGGAAAAAAAAAATCACTTAAACTTCATCTTCAATAACTGACAACCCACCTCATCTTTTTCATTTTTCAGTAGCTGATGCAAATTCCGGTTCTTGCACTGTAACTGTCTGTCTCTCTCCTGAAGCCCAATCATTTCTCTCCTGGAGGTTTCCAGTTGTTCCTAAAACATCCACATGCAACTGTGATTAAAATTGACATAGGACTCGGAATAAATGAATTCTTCAAAGATTAGTAAAAACAGCGTACACAAACTAGGATTTGTTAGCTAGAACTGCTGTTTAATGGCACACAAAATGTTCACTTAAAACAATATAAGACAATACTGTAAGGTTATAAATTTACTTAAGTTTAAATGTCATATGGTAATTTCTTAAAATACCAACATTTTTTATATATATACAAATGAGTTTCAAAGTGCATCCCTTGAAAGGCAATCTTCACTTATTCCAGTGATGCTGCCACTGGACGCTTTTTAAATCTCCTTTTCGGACTCTTTAGCACTTCTACAGTCTACGGTACATTCTTTGAGAAAGAATCAAATTGATGTGGAGCTTCTTTAGGAAGCTCTTTAGGAAGACGTGGAGCAAAATGGGAACCCTTCAGGTCAGAAAGGGTAGGAATCCAGCACAACATCTGTTCTCCCTTGCAAGTGCTAACCTCTGAAGATTTTTTTTTCCAGAAGGGAATGGCAGCATTGCTGGAATCAGTACAAGATAAGATGTTCATTTTGAATTCATTCCACACATTTCCTGAGGAAATGTGCCAAGTTCTGCATGAGGCCACTGGGATATTTTTTAAATCCTCTTATCTTTATAAAATATAAAAGCCACTCAAGTTATGGCATAACTGACCACAAATAACAACTTGCACAATACCTAGAACAATGGGCCTCAAGGAGAGTTAGGAATTTGTGAAATTTAGGAACACACCTCCAATAACTCCAAAGTTACCAGAATTTTTGGCACCTTCTTCTTCAAAATGTTTATGACTTCCTATCATGCCAGACCATTTGGAATGACTAAACTTAGAGGCACTGGGCCAGTTGCTATGTCCCATATATGTCAAATCAGATTCACTTTGAGTGATTATCAACGGTTTACTTGAACTCTCATCAGCCCTGCAAATCTACACACCCCCCTACTACATCACTTATCTCATACTATCATCCTTTATAAACCTGAGACAGATACTGAGCCGGTATCCTAAATTCATGACTCTCTTATTCCCCAAATTCAATTTTTCATAAAACTTTACCCATTTTACCTCCCACGTTTGCTTCATATTTCACTTTTAACCTCTCCACTGGTGCTAGCTTAGTTCAAGTCCAAAACCTCTCTGGCTCTGGCAGCTGCTAAGGCCTGCGCTGTCCTTTCCACCAAGACTTCTGGGCTCCCCACTTCTGTCCCAAATACAAATCTGCCCCTTCCCCATAGTTTCTCCACCATATTGCCAGGCTGCTATCTACCTGATACCAATGATACCTTCTTCTCACTTACATTCCTTGGTGCCTTCGCATTTCTGCACAGAGCCTCTCACATCCTCGGATGCCTGGGGCCCGGTGTCACCTCTGTCATTCATCATCATCATCATCCACTTCAGCCCCTACAGAGCTACTGACTATTCCCTGAAAGTCAAATGCTCTTTCCTACCTCTATGCTTTCTACAGGTTGTATACCCTCTGCCTAAAACACCTTTTCCAAACAGTAGCAAATTTGTACTTACTCCTCCAACTTGAGATCAAATGTGAACTCTCTGTGAAGTCTCCCCTCACCTCCCACACAAAGAACAACTAATGAAGCAAATAATTATGGTTCAACGTATCTCCTTCCATTATGCTACAATCTGCTTGGGAGCAGGGACCGGGTTCACTCCTCTGTGAAACCCAGTGTGCCTGGCGCAAAAATACTCAATAAATTTTGCTCAATGAATTGAATGAATAGTATACTAGATCCAGAAGCTCTTAAAGGACAGATCAGCAACTTTTATCACTGAACAAACATTTCTGTCCAGAGAAAAATACCAGATTTTGGCTCAGGTCAAATTAAAAGAGAAGAATTAGAAGATTTCCTGGAAAACATTCTATACTCTGGGCTGTCCTAATAAGCAACCCCTCAGAGGAAAGGTTAAACAGGTCTGGATCACCAATATCATTGTGTAATTATTCACTAGCTACTTAAAAAACATTTGGCAAAGGTTACCCATGTATAAAAAGTTTTAATGCAGAATTACAGCCTTCAAGTGCTTACAATGCTGAATCAGTCTAATTCGTAAGACCTTCCCTAGGTCTCTCTGATTAAGATTAAAGTATTATCCATAACTCACAGCCTTTTTATAACCTTGGAGGCTACTAACTACCCCCTCCAGCTCACCACAGATCCCCCCTTCAGGAATGACCTCTATCCTTCAGGCATTGTAGGATGTATGTATAAAACCCCAAAAATGTTAAAGAGAAAACAGCTATCACTTAGCTTAGCTTATGAGACATTTGGCTTATTGTAATACAGGTCGACATGCAAGTTCTACCTTAAGTTTTGCATAGCAGTTCTGCAGATGGTCCATATCACTTCCCAGTTTCAGATTCTGTGTTTCTACATTTTCCTGAGCTAGAAGATTCTTCCGCTGAAGTACAAGTAGCTCATTCATACAATTTAAAACAGCAACTATATTTAATTCTCTCTTTGTGTCTTTACCTTTGGATTCTTCATATAATGAAGGAAAACCGAAAGTAGTCAATTCCTGGTAAGAGAAAATGTTTTCTTCAAAGTTGGTTACCAAATGACTTAGTATAGAAACAAAAGATAGAAATCTTTTCTCAGAAATAATGAAAACTATCCTAAGTCAAGAAAACTGTAAATATCCCAAAGGACAAAAAACTGAGAGAACTGAGAGAGGCTCTTTTTAGCCTCTACTCTACAAGTGCCTGTGTCCTGGACAAGGAACTTAGTGTATCAGTAAAATAATGGAGAGAGTCCAGGGGAGAAGTCTCTAGGGCAATGTGGAGGCCACCCTGCTCCTGATAAAGACGTTTACCATGTACTCACATGGAATGCTCACCACAGTTCTTTGCCTGTCTCATATGTTGTAAGGCCCAGGCCAAGTTATAACAATATACGTGTGCTTGACAAGTGTTTTCTCATAACTTTGATATGTTTTGTTATATAACATGATTCAGGCTATTGCTTCTCACACACAAAATTTTTTTTTTTACCTGATCAAGATACGAAATACTTTGTTCAATATTCTCTTCTGTGCAGAAGGCACTGAAAAAACTGTGCACATTTTTTGATAAAGGTATTGAAGAACATAGCACTTGCTGTGAGTATAAACTTGATGGAGACATCTTTGTTTCTGAGGTATATTGACAGATATTTTTGCTTTCTGAAAGAATAAAAGGCATTTACTTAAACAACTTAAAAAAACGTGCAAAGCAAACTACCTCCATTACCAAAGATTTTGAATTATATAAATATTTTTAACAATTTTCAAATTAAGGCAAAACTGTTCTTTGTATGAAAACTACATACAGTTGACCCTTGAACAACACAGGAGTAAGGGGCACCAAACCCTCATGCAGCAGAAAAGCTGTGTGCTACTGATGACTTCCACAAAACTGCACAGCTAACAGCCTACTGATGACAAGAAGCCTTTCCAGTAACAGCTGATTCACACATATTTTGCATGTTATATGCACTACATTAGTATATTCTTACAATAAAGCGAACTGGGGAAAAAAGTTACTAAGAAAGTCATAAGAGAAAATACATTTACAGTATTATATTACATTTATCGAAAAAAAATCCATGTATAAATGGACCCACACGTTTCAAACCCATGTTATCCAAGAGTCAACTGAACTTTTTTCCAAGAAGATACGAGAGTGCCCTTAGTAGGCATGTTAAGCTACAATATACGACTTTAATTTATAGTATTTCAGACTTATAAAAATAACAGATAAGAATCACCTGAGTCAAAGGTCATGTATTAAAGGAACAAATTACAGCAACATATTGAAGTAGCCAATAAATTTATTTCAAACACATAAGCATTCTTCTCCAAAATAATAACAAACCATCATCTATCAAAGGCACTGAACCCCACTAATTATGGCACAATTCTTAGCTTTCCCATATGAATTTTCTGAAGATAAAAGTTAGATATTTTACAACTATTTATGTCTCTCTCTAGTCACATCTTCAATACTTGTAATTATTTTACAGTTTCATTTAAAAATTCACCACTACAATTAAAACCACTTTAGTTTACACTCCTTTTAGTCTCTATTACCTGAAGACAGATGTGGGTCTGTAACAGTCATCCACTCTCCCATAGCAGTCACCAGAGCCAGGCTACCTGAGGAACCAGTTCAACAGTGAACCATTCAGTCCAGCTGCTGTCACCCTTCTATGTAGGCATCTCCTTAAAAAACAAATTGTAAAACAGTATCATTTAACCAAAAATATAAAAGCAAATATAAAATCAATGGGTAAAAAGGATTTTGCATTATTTATTTCCATATACTCCCATATAGAGCATGGTAGAGCTCATTATAACCGTGTGTGTGTATGTGTGTGTGTGTGTGTGTGTGTGTGTGTGTGTGTTTAAGAATCAAGAGTAAAGGGTTATCGAGTTCTACCAAGGTATTCACATTACTTCATATACAAAGTACACAGTACATGATTTGACTCACAATGTAAATCTAAGGTACAACATGGTACTAAACATGGTACTAAAAAAGATTTCAATATATCCTTAAAAATAAAATACAAGCTATTTTTACAGATAAGAGGATGAAAAACTTCTTAGCTAGCATTTTCATTTTTTGTTTTTACTAACTACATGAGCAGAAAAAAAATTTTTTATTTACTATAGAAAAAAGCATACTTCCCTACACTGTTCTCCAGACAGATCACATCAATTCATACCACTACCAGAAATCTGGCAATGTGTATCACATCTTACAAACAAAATATATTTTGACCCAGAAATACCACTTTTAAAATCTTATCCTAAGAAAAAAATGATTTGTGCTTGCTTTGGCAACACATCCACTAAAATCAGAACAATACAGAGATCAGCATGGCCCTGCACAAGGATGATGACATGCAAATTCCTGAAGCGTACCCTGAAACCAATATTACACTGTTACGTTAACTAACCGGAATTTAAATAAAACCTTAGAAAAGAAAAAAAAAAAAGATTTGTACAGGGGCGCCTGGGTGGCTCAGTAGCTTAAGCCTCTGCCTTTGGCTCAGGTCATGATCTCAGGTCCTGGGATTGGGCTGCATCGGGCTCTCTGCTCAGCAGGGAATCTGCTTCCCCCTCTCTCTGGCTGCCTCTCTGCCTACTTGTGATCTCTCTGTCAAATAAATAAATAAAACCTTTTTAAAAAATGATTTGTACAAAGATTCATCTACACGTTGCTCTTAATAATGTCAAAAAACTGGAACTAGCTTACATGCTCCACAGGAGCCTAGTTAAATAAATGACACATTTATACGACAGATCACCTTTAAACACAACCATGTGGAATTAGGGTGGGCAACCGATTCATATGAATGAAGTGGACCAAGTCTAAGAACCTTCCATGTAACCATTTCACACAAATTTTTAGCCTACCGTCACTTTTCTACTTTTTTAGAGAGAAAATGGAAGAAATAAATATTTCTCCATCATAAAAAAATTCAAATGAAATTAAAAATGGCAACTGGGAACTGATTTCAAAGTTAGGGATAGAAGGAGGACTGAAGGCTACAGGCAAACTGGAGAGCACTGGTGCCACCACTTTGGACACCTGCTTCTCAGCTATAATACATTATTATGGCCATATAATATTTGGCCGTATAATGGCCAAAAGAGAAAACAGATCGTGTGTTGCTATCTTTCCATCATTCAAGGGATGTTGGAATTCTGGATTTTTATGTGAAATCTCACAATTCATAAATGTGAGGAGCTACTTAAAAAGATTATGCAAGGTACCCTATGGGAAAGGGATGCAGCTGGAAGCAGGATGTGAGAAAGCCTTTTGCATCTTGAGCTCAGAGAAGGCTGCACAAGCCACCATATTGTACACTTAAGATCTGGGCACTTGACTGGATGTAAATTATATTTCTAATGGCTGTTTTTTTTTTTTTTTAAAGACTTTATCTATTTATTTGACACAGAGAGAGAGAGAGAGTACGCGCAAGTTGGGGGCGGGCAGCAGGGAGAGGGAGAAGCAGGCTCTCCACAGAACAGGGAGCCTGGCGTGGGACTGGATCCCAGGGCCCTAGAATCGTGACCTGAGCCTAAGGGAGCCACTTAACTGACTAAGCCATTCAGGAGCCCCTAACGACAACATTTTTTAATAAGCCAAGTAAAATAAGTCTTTAGACCAGATCTGGACTGTGAATCAGAGTTCACAACCCCTATTCTGAATATTTAAGATTGTGGAGAAATAGGAGTGCCTGGGTGGCTCAGTCAGATAAGCATCTGCCTTCAGCTCAGAGCCCAGAGGTCAGGACCCGCATCGCATCATCAGGCTCCCTGCTCTGAGGTGGGGGAATCGGCTTCTCGCCCTCCGTCTGCTCTTCACCCTCTCCTGCCCCCACTCATGCGTTCTGTCGCTTGCTCCCTCTCTCAAATAAATAAATAAATAAATCTTTTTAAAAGAGATTATGTAGAAATATTCATAATGGAATGCTGAAGTGAGATGAAAATTTTCATTCATTCGATAGATTTTTAAATGTGCTGCTACATGATAGGCACACTCTTTTAGGCACAGGGGAGGCCATGCCCTCAAGTTCACATTCTAGTGGGGGGTGGAAATAGATAACAAAGCAATAAATTAACATAACAGAGAGTGATGGGAACTATAAAAAAAACAAAATACAGTAACATGAGGGAGTACTGGAGTGGGATATTCAGATTCACCAAGGACGGCTGCACCGGGATGCGGATATTTGATAATATACAGTCAGCCACAAGATGATCGATGACCAGAGCAGCCCAGGTAGAGGAAACAGCAGGTACAAAGACCCAAAATGGAAACGAACTTGGTAAGTATGAAAACCATAAAGAAGGCCAGTGCCTTTGGAGCACAGTACGCAAGGATAGACGGCAGGAAGCTGAATTTTCTCTAAGTTGCGATGAAAAGCTAGTGAAGGACTTTAGGCAGGAAAGCCAACAGGATCTTCTTTAGGGTGTGAAAAAGATCCCCTTCAGCTACTCTACCCTCTACCCTCTTGCGTATATTTATTACAGGTGGGCGACAGTGGGAGGCTGGAAGATATTGGGCCACTGCAATAGTTCAGGCAAGAAGGCCAGTTTTCAGGGGCGCCTGGGTGGCTCAGTGGGTTAAAGCCTCTGCCTTTGGCTCGGGTCATGATCTCAGGGTCCTGGGATCGAGCCCCGCGTCGGGCTCTCTGCTCAGTGGGGAGCCTGCTTCCTTCTCTCTCTCTGCCTGCCTCTCTGCCTGCTTGTGATCTCTCTCTGTCAAATAAATAAAATTAAAAAAAAAAAAAAAAAAAAAAAAGAAGGCCAGTTTTCACTACAGCTCGATCAGAAGCAGACACATATGGATAAATCAGGAATGGGTTCTGGAGATAGAACCTTCAGAACTTGGAAGACGGAATGAAATATGGGCAAAAGAGAAATCAAAGATGCCTCCTAGGCCACAGAGTGGCCTGCCACATACACTAGTGCAAATGCTGCTGTGTGGTGTATTACATGTTAGTGTCACACACATACAGGGGGTTACCCGGTCTGGCATGGACTCTTGATATTTTTTTACTCTTGTGCCTTACTGAGAGTACCCTGAACTCTTCCCCCTGTCCTTATATGGGTGCCATCAGCCACAGGAGGAACAGGATAAAGATTGAGTCTGTACCAAAAAATGACAATGATTTTACTTTTCACTTCCAGAGATAGCAGGCATAAACAAAACGGGATCTACGGGACAATAAACCCCCCCACTCTAACCCAGCTCTACTTTGGCTAAGTTACTCCACCTTTCCAAGCCCTAGTTTCCTCACTGGTGACATAATAATGACTTTCACTTCACAGTTTCCCCAGAGGATTAAGTGAGATCATGCACATAAAGAAGTATTCAGCACACGGCCTGGCATATGGGACACACGAAATGAGTGTCAGTTGGTTATCTTAGTCACTACCATCACCACCATCATCTGGATACAGATATCTGTTTGGTATAAATGACAGAATTCCAAAACCTGCAACAAAAAAGGCTCTTAATAAAAGCTGAGCACCTTAGAAAATGTGGAGACAGATATACTCATAAAAACACGTTGGGCCATGGGGTTAATTCTTTGTATTCGTTAGGCTGAGGGCAGGGATGGGATCAGAAGAAAATACACACAGACACTTTTCCAAGACCACCTTGTTCCTGTTGTTTTTTAAAAATAAGACACAACACTGCCTTACGTGCCTTTTCTCCTCATACAGAAAGATCAACCACCAAAATGTCTACTATACATCCATCCTTTAAAGTTGTAATTTCAGTCAGTTATTCTTCTCTCTGAATTCAGCTCTCCCGCATCTACAGGTTTAGGCAGTGAATTGTTCCCTGCCCTGTTAATTAGAATAACAAAAAACAAACAAACAAAAACAACAACCAACTCTGAAATATTCAGGTCTAGTCAAATGTTCATAATGAAAACCAAAACTCCACTTTGAAGCACTACAAAACAAAGAAGTCACCAAAAGTATATGATTTCACACAATCTTACAGTTTCTACAAATTCTCTTCTGTTCAATGATGCACCAAATAACACATTAGGAGGGGGCTTGTGATAAAAGTTACCTAACCAGACTATAACATCCAAGCCAAAACCGAGAGACTAATTTAAGCAAGTTACTCTATTCTAGCTCAAGCAGTCAAATTTCACTGTTGAAGGTTACAACTATTTTATAAAGATATTATAATCAATACGAATTTCAAAAGCAAAAGGTAACAGAAGCAACTCTGCTTTGCATAAGCCTAATACTGTCACAGGTGCATTACAACCTGAAAGCTACAAAAGCAGCCAAGAAGGACTCCGTTAAAGCTGAGTGCTGGAGCACACAGTGAAGTTCCACACTGTAGACTAATCAAGTCAGAGCGAAGCATTCGAAAGTGGACGATGCACACTGATGACAAGAACGAACCTGGGTATAACTAGCATTTTTATTACAGGTTTCATTATAGAAGAAGAAAGGGAAGAAGCTGACAGTAAATCACATTTTGGTTCAAGTAACCCCCATTTCTCTCTTTACATCATTGGTTAGGGAAGCCACCCAGATTCTAAGACAGGTCACCTTCAGGAGTGAATTTTATGAGCAAAACCAGAAGATTAAACAATTTGGCCACCCTGTAAAAGTCATTTTATTCATCTAAGATTGTTGAGGAATAACCCTGAAATAATTTAAAGTAAGAAAAAAAATCTATAAAGTAATCCATAAGAATTCGTCCTCCTAATCTTTAAGTCAGACAGACATGCATTTATTCCTTCCTAGAGGATAACATGTACAGAGGCACCTAATAAACTTCCTTGATCCCAAGAATTTCTCAATGTACATTCCAGTCAGTCAGGCTACATAACAGAAAATCTTACTAATTGCAGAAACCCTGCAATAACTCCAGTTAAAATGCCATCTTACTATTTTCTGAGGAACTACTTCGGTTTCCCTAACGTGTTGCCATATTTCGGGTGTAAATAAGCAAGGGCACTGTGGTCTTTCCTGGATAAAATGATTACGCAGACCTTAAGAATTATCTAACAGCATTTTCTAGGTTAGAATCCTGACAGAAAATTGGGAAGTAGTGAGACATTTGAACTTAATATAATTATACCCTTTCTGAAATGAAGATTTTAATAAGTTTCATAAATCTACCATTCTTCATGTCAAAACACTTTCTTTCATATATATTTTCCTATATTATAGACAGAAAACTTGGGCTCAGGGACACTAACAGGACTGCCTAAGGGCACCATTTCTAATCGGTTGTGAAGCCTGGACATCGATCTGTTCTTCAAAAATGCTTTTATCACTCTGTCACCACGTAACATATCTACACTGCATGCAAACCTCTATTTAAAAGAATACAAAAGATTTCTATCAAACTTCTTTAAAAGAATGAGTCCCGCATCAGGCTCTCTGCTTGGCAAGGAGCCTGCTTCCCTTCCTCTCTCGGTCTGCCTCTCTGCCTACTTGTGATCTCGGTCTGTCAAATAAATAAATAAAATCTTTTAAAAGAATGAGTCCTACAGTTCACCTGAAATTATTCCACTCAGAGCATACAATCCTTAAAGGGACTTCCCTACTACTTAAATTGAGGCATACTTATAAAACTTCTCTGCTACACCACAAACAACAGCTTTTTTCTCACTTAGAAACACTATGCTTTGAAAAAGTTTAAAAACAATTCTCAGAAAGGAGATCAGTTCTATAGAAAGTTTAATGAGGGTGAAATAACTCATCTTCCCGTTTTAAAACAACATCAAAACTCAAAAGTTTATAGATGTTCAGTAAAAATATTTGTGGTTCAGGTTAATCACACCTTTTTTGTCCCCCCCATCAGAAAAGTTCCTTGGCTAGTTTTTCCTCTTCCTTTTATCCAGAAGAGGGGGGGGGCGGGGGATGGAGGGGAGGAGGGTCTCAAGGTCTCAATATACAATAATCACTTGTAAAAGTGTAGGCAGCCTCTGAGATGGCTCCCAACTATTCCTGTTAACTGGTGTACACACGTTAGGGTGCCTCTGCTCCCTGGCTGTGGGCTGGATTTAGTGGCTAGCTTCTAACAAATAGAATACAGCAAGAGGTCACAGGATTTCTTTTCCAAATTTAGGTGATTAAAAGGCATGGCTTCCTTTTGGGATCACTTCTCATCCATTGTCTCTCGGATCCCTCTTTCTGTCCTGAAAGAGCAGCCCCGTGACAGGTTGGTGGGGCAAGGTTAACGGATGTCTCCAGACAACAGCCTGTGAGGACCTGGAGCCTGCCCAGAGTCACAGAGTGAGTTTAGAAGTATTCTTTCTCCTGGAGTTAGACCTTAATGGCTGCAACCTTGACCAACACCTCAACCACCACCTAGTGAGAGCTCCTCAGCTACAGGCACCCAGACAAGCCACACCCAGATTACTGATTGACAGAAACTGGAAAATAAATATTGGTGTTTCAAGCTGCAAAGTTTTAGAGTAATTTATTATGCAACAATAGATAACCAAGATAAGATTTTTAAAATATATATACATTTCTGAGTCCCTTCCATAATTCATCTGTCTTTAGCTGAAACATAACTAAAGTGACATCATATACTACAAGTGTAACAATCAGCTTTATGACAATATCACTCAGTAGTACAATTAATCAAATATATTAAATATTAAAGCAAATATATGATTTAAAAATTAATACCACCATCTATATGTCTGTTCAAAGGAGAATACAGATTTTAATTCCATTAAATATACTGCTGTTGCCTCCCTCAATGGTTTATGAAATTCTACAGGAAGTTATGGGCTTTCCTACAGGGTAGGGATCTTTGTTGAAACAAACAGTGCTTGAAACAAAGCAGGTGCTCAGTAAATGTTTATAAAATGAACTGCGTCCCACATATGGCCCACCCACTTCCAGCCTGCGCTTTCCTTTCTCCTAACCCAAATCTAACACTTTTTCCAAGCCCAGAACAACCACCATTATTCCTTCCACACAGGTTCTCTTGATTCTCTACTAATTTGTTTCATCGTTCCTAGACTCTCACGTACTGCACATTTCACACTCCTGTATTCCCTTCACTTATCTTAACCGAGCAAGACTCAGTAACTCAGGTAAATCAAAATGTTCACTCCAGCAAGCACCGGCAGATAAAGGAAAACAGCAATGGAAAAGAGGCAGAAGATGTGAGTCCTTAAAAGGAAAGTATTACTCTCTTCATCTTCTAAGTCTCTAACACATCTACCAGCTGAGAGAGAGCTCAACAGAAACATAAGCAGTGTCTTGATTATAAGATTTCCTTCACACAGTACAATATTTTAAGTATTCTTTTCAAGTTCATTTGATATTCAAACTTGAGAAGGCGCAACTGCCTACCTAATCAGAAGTCTAAAACTTCAATCAAGTGTCAGGAAATAAAAGATTTTCATTATACAGGAAAGCAGTAACAGTATGCCATCTAGGTTTCTAAATATTGTATAGGTCTTGTGACCTATTAAACGTTTGGGCAAAATCTCACAAAGTCAGAGTTACCAAATTGTTAGGCTAAAAATAAAATCATTAAAACAAAACCTTTAAATAGTGTTCCTATCTTACAAATGTCATAAAAATTAAAAATTGTTATCACCATATTTTAAATAGATGTTATTACTCTCAAAAAGCAAATATAGGATTTAAAAATTAATACCACCATCTATATGTCTGTTCAAAGGAGAATACAGATTTTAATTCCATTAAATATACTGCTGTTGCCTTACACAAAACCATTCAGGTGTGCACATCAGTGTAGAAACACACTAATTCAACTTCTGAGAAAACACATCTTTTACAAATTTAAAATCCAAACGAATTCATTGGAGTGGCAGAATTTAATAGTGTACTTTCCCACAGAAACAAATTCCTCCTAACTTAAAATTGAATAAATATCTGAATGGCTGAAACTCAAACCTCGGTGTTCCCTTCACCACCTGCCCCTCTTGGCTGGGTCTGTGGCTCCAGGGACTGACACCCAGGAGTACAGCGTGCACAGAGCTGGGCTCACAGCATGACCAGGTGTCCTCACCTGGAAAATGGGATGACACCATCTTCTCTGGAGGGTGGCTGTGGGGATATAACGAGGTCACAGGTGAAAACTAAGCACCGCAGACCTGGGGAGAGGGAACTGATGGAACAAACACGTGCCAGACGCTGTTCTCAATGTTCTACGTGTATTATAAAGCCAATCCTCACAACAATCCTACATTATCTCCTTTTTCCAGTTAAGAAAATCAAGGCACAGAGAGGCTAGCTGCCTCCTCCCCAGACTCGAGGGCCCATCCTCTTCACCAGCACATGCTGCTGCTGTTGCTGCTTCTGGGGATGAGAGGCCCGGGAAGCAGTACTCCTCCCCTGGATCCTTAAGGCCACCACTCCCTAACTGGTACCTCCAGCTGGGCCAGGACTACACGAGATGGCATGAAGATACAAATTATGGGAAAAACTGCGTGTGCATCTCTTTGGGTTGGGGCATACAATCCTGCTGAATCTCCAGGCCAGAATCTGCCATTAGAAAGCCACCCTCTTCGTAGCTTTGGGAGCTCTACTTTAAGCTTCCAACATACACACTGGAATCCACCGTTGCTGCAGTATGAGAACCAGTATGCTATCATGGTTAAAAGTACATGGTTAAAAGTCAGACCACCTGGTTTCAAACCTCAGTTCCACCACCCACAAATGAAGTGGCCCTGAACAATTTCTGGCCTTCATTTTCCTCATTTGCAAAAGGAGAGTAAAAACAGTCTTTAGTCTCAAAGGATTATCATATGGCTAAGTAACACACTGAGTTTTAAAATTTAATTGATAACCTTATTAAATAGGTTTATGCATCCACAGGGCTTAACACAGGGTCTTGGGTACATGGCAAGTGCTCAATAAATGTTAGCTATTATTAGATAGTTTAGTAACTTGGGAACATTTCCTGGTATTTGTTAATTAAAAAAAGTCACAGAATGATTATCTAACATGACCTTATTTGGTCATTAAAAAAAACCCCAAATTATAGGAGTATATACATATAGGTATAAATTCTGCTCTATACACATAGAACTTTATATAAGAACAGGAAAAAAACAGAAAACAAAACCAATCAAACAGATTGGTTTTTGATAGAAAACCATTTTGATAGAAAAAAAGAACTCTATCTCTTTATATACTAACCCCCACACACAGATAACCATGGGTAATCCTTACTTTTTTGTGTCTCCCACATTTTCTGTAAGTGAATGTGCTTATCTTAAAATGAGGGGGGGGAAAGCCCATGTTTTTAAAAAGCAATTACAGTGATAAGCAGATGAAATGGGTGTGAATAGCATCACTCTCAACCACCAAAATTAACAGAATGGCATAAGTAACAAAAAGTATGAAATATTTATTTCCAGATTAACCAATCAATCTGCAGTTCTGCTGGGCAAAAATTGGTTAGAAAATATACGAATGTCCTACAGCTACTAAGATACCCAATTATTAAAGGGCAACAGAACAGTGGTCAGTAATGTTTAGCAACGGTCAGTAATTGGTAGCTTTAGATGGCAATCTAGTAGTCTACAAAAATTTGCAATCTATAAACCTTTGCACTAATCAATTATACTTTTGGGAGTCTATTACTACATATCCCATCATACAAATAAGCAAGCAAATCATAATGGCAAGGAACTAGAGACAATCTAAATGTCACCCACAAATAGTCAAAAGCCAATATGGATAGTAGAGCTAAAAGATGGGCTACTTTGGGATTATTAAGGCAGATCTGCATGTATAAAGAAAAAAAAACAAGTTATGGATAATAAGAATTGTATGATCACCATTTTCCTTTAAAATTATACTATCTAAATACTACCTAAATTTAGGAGAAAGGTCTAGAAAAGTTACAAACTGTTATTCATATGACAATCCTGTGGCATGAGATGGCTGGGTATAGGGAGGAGTGGACCTAACTAATCACTTCTTCAATAGTACCTTTTGATAGAGCTGGAGTGTTTTAGGGGCATGGATTGGTTTGTAAAATTCTTAGAGGCAGTGGATTCATGCAGAATTAATGAGATACTGTGTGTGGAAATACTCCCACCTCAATCCCAGATGGTAGCACCCTTACCCTTTAGTGGAAATAACGTAGACAAATGAGAAATTCTTTCCACCAATGAATTAACACTTCCAGCACCATTCCTACATATTCATGCATACAAGTCTTCACACTGAGGCCCTGCTTTGTCGGAGCGTAATCTGTGGGGATCTAGCCCATCAGGGAAGACTTGCCCCATCTCCCCACCCCGAACCCCAAAGGCTGTGAAGTGGAAAGACAAAGAGTACTGGCAGACCTGGCAAAGGGGAACTGTTCCTCTGGTTTATTTTAATCTAAACTAGGTAGGAGAAAAGAGGGGAGAGACTGACTTTGATTTATAACTATTGAGATTCTTTTCAAAAAATAATGTTCTTATTCTGCCAACCTTCCATGACTCAAGCAACTGATAGGTGTATTTCTCTCCTTCAAGAGAGCAGCTGATGAAGTCACAGAGGTGTGTACTTAGAGTTATGCCACACCATCTGATATTTCTTTGTACACTGACGTCTACTGCTAATCTTTTCATCTGTTTTGGTCGTGGCTCCCCAAATGATTTGTTAGTTGTCGTTTTTTGTCTTTCATGGCACTGTCACATCAGGGAAGACGCACAGGATGGAGAAAGAACATGAGTCCAGGTGGCAGGGCCTAGGGTTCTCAGGGCCACTTCTAGCATTTCCTGAGCAACCCTGAGCTGCTCACCATTTCTCTCGTTTTCAGTTTCCACATCTGTAAAATAAGGAGGTTGAACTAGATGATTGTTAGAGAATTTCTGCCTATTATCTATGTTTTTTACATTTTCATGGGACTTCATATGGAATTGAGTAGAGCTATTCATATCAAAATGTCTTCTTTACATTGTTATAACAATGTGCACACCTGGTCTTCACAACCATTTGTTCAACAAACAAGATGCTACCAAATCCTAATAACAATTTATTAAGCATAAACCATTTACAAGAAACAATTTAAAGCATTTTAGGTGTATTAACTCATTTACTCTCACAATAGCACAAATAGTTATCCACCCCATTACAGAGGACAAAACTGAGAACCAGAGAACTTTCTTGCCTGAGGTCACACAGCTAGAATGTGACAAAGCCAAGATTCCAACACATTTAACTATTACACCCTACTGTCTTTATTGTAGATGATGAGGGAATATATAGTACGTGAGCTGCTTTTCAAACTGAACACACACGGGTACTCACTTTTCTACCAAGTCACCTTGAGATAAAATTACAATCAGATCATCCTTATTCCAAATGAGTGACAGGGATGTGAACTACGTAAGAGCAGACAAAACATTAGATGTTATAGCAATTCAAAAAAATTATTTTTGAAAAAATCTAGTGAGTAGAGACGTCAAATTGCCAGGCTTTCCCCGAACTGCCATTCCCTTCAATTTGTGCTTCCAGGTAGATCTCCCTGTACTGAAACTTCTCTTCCACCACCTAAACAGAGCTCCTGGTCAACAGGCCTGGTATCATACTGTTTGTACTCTGCTTTGCCATGAACTATCATAAATGACCCATGGTAGGATCCAGTAAAACATTCGCTGAACAAATGTCAACTAAGTTCAATGACGTATTAGTGTGAAGTATACTCCTTTAATACTGTGATAGACAACAATCCACACTTAAGCCACGCTGCACCTTGGACTGGTGTTCAGTTCAGTCTTGATTGGTGCCAGGGAAGCAGCAAGGTGGCCCTGTATATCAATCAAGAGCATGATAGTTTACAGATGGTCCACCACTTTCAAATTCTTCCAATGTATAGGTAAGAAAGCATCATATTCTTACAAGAGGATTAAGAACAAAAAAGAAGCAGTGTTTTAACATCTGTTTTACTTTGTAAGGTTGAAAGTAGGCAATAAGATCAAGTAAAAAGGGTGCCTGGGTGGCTCAGTGGGTTAAGCCTCTGCCTTCCGCTCAGGTCATGATCTCAGGGTCCTCGGATCGAGCCCCATATTGGGCTCTCTGCTCAGCAGGGAGCCTGCTTCACCCTCTCTTTTTACCTGCCTCTCTGCCTACTTGTGGTTTCTGTCAATAAATAAATAAAATCTTTTTAAAAAATCAAGTAAAAAAAGTTACCATTCATTGATATTTTATTCCTAAATGTATTAAAAACAATGGGAATAACAATAATGACAACAACAAAACCTACCATAATTCATGAATTTGTAATTCTGTAATCATGTATCTGTAGTAGCTTTTTCAATGACTCAGCTCAAATTCAGTCATAGGTTACAGTTCTCAAATTGTGGTCCCAGGACTAGTGGCATCAATATAGCACCTAGAAATTGTTAAAAATACAAATTCTCCAAGCACCTGGGTGACTCAGTCCGTCAAGCTTCTGACTTCAACTCGGGTCATCATCTCAAATAAAATGTCTCTCTCAAACAACATCTTCAAGAAAAAATTGCAAATTCTCAAGTCCCACTCTAGGTCTAAAGATTCAGAACCTCTGGGAGTGGAACCTACAAATCAGTGTTCTAACAGAACCTCCATGGGATTCTGATGCATCAAACATGAGATCATGGTTCTACTCTGCAGAATGTGCTTCAGAAGAAGTTAGAATTCTAGTTAAGCAGTTTAGAATATGGAATGCCGAAAGGATTCTGACTTAAGTGTGCTGCGGAATGGATTTCAGGAATAATGCAAAAGTGTTCCAGAGTACTCGGTGGAGGTTGAACATAATAGTCCTAGAGAGTGTCTGGCTAAGGCTTACTAAACCTCAGTGGGAGGGAGAACCTCTGAAAAACAAATTCGACAGGTGAGATTGATATATCCTATTCACACACTCTACAACCCAGCAAGTCCACGTCCAGCTACAATCTCAGAGAGACTCTTGCATCTATGTGCCAAGAGGCAGGAACATCAACAGTGGCATCCTCACAGGAGCCAAGGAGCACAAGAGCATGACCCTGGAAGCAACGTGAACACCCCTCCACAGGAGGATGAGTAAACTGTGGCACATATGCAAAATGGAATCTCATGCCACAATCAGAAGCTGCAGTGACATACAATCTAGAAGACTGTCAGCAAATACTAAGTGGATGAATTTCAGCATTATAGTAAGTGAAAAAACACCGCAGAAGACAGGGCATGTGACATAGGTGTTAATCGTGAATGTGTCTGGAAAACTCAGAGATGCAGTAAAGCTATGTTTTAAAAGATACCAAGATTCAGTATACAGGGGGTGCCTGGGTGGCTCAGGAAGTTGAGTGACTGACTCTTGATTTTGGCTCAGGTTTTGATCTCAGCAACATACAAACATGCCTTGCATCCAGCTCTGGGCTCAGCAAAGTCGGCTTGTCCCTCTCCTTCTGCTCCTTCCCCAACTCACACTCTGCCTCTCTCTCTCTCTCTCAAATAAATAAATCTTTAAAAAAAAAAAAAAAAAAAAAGATTCAGTAAACAGTTGCCTCAGGTGAGACAAGTAGAGCAAAGGGTTGGATGGGCCCTAATGGTCATATAGAGATTATTGTCAAGGTCCTACTTATGGTAGCTAGTACTGAGTATTAAAACTAAGTAAACAGATCAGTTACAAAAATATGTCCTAAGCCAATCCATATAACTAATTCTTTGTACCTGAAAGTCCTTCCTTCCTTTTTCTTTCTTTCTTTTTTTTTTTTTTTTTTTTTTTAAATATAGGAGTGCCTGGGTGCCTCAGTTGGTTAAGCATCTGATTCTTGATCTCAACTCAGGTCTGATCTCAGGGTCATGAGTTCAAGCCCTGCACTGGGCTCCAAATGGAGCCTACATTAAAAAAATAAAATAAAAAATAAAGGACCACCTGGGTGGCTCAGTCAGTTAAGCTGCCTTTGGCTCAGGTCATGATCTCAGAGTCCCAGGACTGAGCCCCACATTGGGCTCCCTGCTTGGCAGGGAATCTTGCTTCTCCCTCTTCCTCTACCACTAAACCCCCATTCACGTGTGCATGCACGAATGCACGTGTGTGTGCACTCTGTCTCATAATATTTTAAAAAATAAAAAATAAATTAAAAAACATATATATATATATATATATATATATATACACTGTTCCTCAAATATGTCAAACGCTTCTAAATTTTACCTAGTCCTGGCTATGACACACTATGAGCTCTGGGTCCTCAGCCTGACAACTGCCAAGGCAGGGGCTAACCTGTTTGGGGTCACAGAATCCAAAGCCAGTGACTCTCCCATCTTAAAAGTATAAGAACAAGCAGTTTCGGCTATAGTTTCAGAGCACCTATGGAGCCATTCAGATCTACATGGGATCCATGGACAAGGAGGGAAGACTTGAAACTCCCGTACTAGTTAATTACAAGAAACTGGGGGGGGCACTCAACTTTCAGTTGATGTGGGTCATCAGCTATGCCATCCTTACAATGGCCCCAGAAAGGAGGTCATAGAACACCATTTTACTGATGGAAGAATCAGACTCAGAGAGATTAAGTAACTTGTCTACTTATAAACCTGGGGGCGGAAATAAAAACCTAGCTTTTAATAATATGGAAGCTAATAATAAAAACTAGCTATTTATGATTCCGAAGCCTCACAGATCCTGTCCTCCTCTTGACTCTCACCAAGTATCCCAAGTAAATGATATAAATTCTCTGGGCCCAACTCTTCATTACAAAATAACACAGCTGATGATGAGTTGCATTTATTGAAGATTTCTAGGATGTCTTCTTGAGTTTATATTTTAGATCTTACGTGCAAGGATATTTCTAGAACTTGAATACAGAATAAAAGATTAATGTTGAAGATGACAACCTGTAGATAGGAAAGTACAGACAAGCAAATAATCTATTGGCAAAGGACCAACAAACTCAAGACTGGGATCCTCATAACATAGACTAACTCTCAGATAAAGAGCAGATGCAATGCCTGGTGCCCATCTTGGATTGTAGGTAGCTACTGGCCACTTGTTAAATTCTATACCTGATTTTAAATTCATCTATAGTGCTATGATTTCTTTAGAGTAATACACTTCCAGCAATATTCTCCCAACTTGATGTTTCCAAAACATTAAGGTTCCATTTTCAGCAGCCCTGACACAAAAGTATTATACCTAACTAGGCAATTAATGGTCAGGGCCTGGCTGATAGTCTTAGCCATGATAATGAGAATTGTGAAGGTCAGGTAAATACTTCAGAAGTTGGACTGACAAACATGATGACAAGTATACAAAAGGGAGGTTTGTGCTCGCTTCAGCAGCACGTATACAAAAGGGAGGCATTTATTCTCTCATGTAAAAGTCAGTCTTTGGTAGTAGACAGAGAACAAAGTCACTTAGATAAAGAGAACAGAGGAGTAAGTTTAATAAAATTGGGTTTAAGTATGTGATGATAATGAGCTCAGTGTAGAACTTACTGGGCTTAAGAAGCCCTCATAAGATATTTAAATGGAGATAAGACTCTAGGGCTTGGAAATCAAAAGACGTCAGGGCAGAATTAGGGAGTCATCAACATATATGTGGGTAGTTGAATCCATACAGAAAAAAGTGGCAAAAAAAAAAAAAAAAAAAAAAAAAGAGGCAGCAGAAAGAACCCCAAAGAACATCAACATGTAGCAGGTGAGCCAAAGGGACCTAGATATAGGAGATAAAAACAGGGGTGGGTTTTAGGAAAGCCAAGGGAAAAAATTTTTTTTAAAGAGGATGGGGTGGGGACACCTGGGTGGCTCAGTTGGTTAAGCAGCTGCCTTCAGCTCAGGTCATGATCCCGGCATCCTGGGATCGAGTCCTGCATCGGGCTCCTTGCTCGGCAGGGAGCTTGCTTCTCCCTCTGCCTCTGTCTGCCTGTGCTCGCTCTCTCTCTCTGATAAATAAATAAAATCTTTAAAAAAAAAAAAAAAAAAGAGGATGGGGTGATGAACAGCAGCAAATGCCATGAAAGAGCAAGATCTGAATAGAAAAATACGGTGGATTTGGCAATTAGTGACTTTATGACAAAGCTAAGCAGTAGAAATGAAAATCGGATTTTAGAAAAGTGATCAGCAAATAAGGAGACAATAAATCATTTGCTCACGAAGCTTCATTTCACAGAATGTGAAAACAGACTTCTTTAAATGTAGAAAGGTTTTATTAGATGCTCACGTATTCACTAGCAACTAAAAAAAAAAAACTCCTTGAGTTAATTCCTATTCAATTTTAGCATTTTTATATCAAATATAAATAATATTAAATACCCGATAAATTTATTTTTCCAGGCACCATTCTGGATATTAACATATTTTCTTATTTAATCACAACCCTAAGAAGTAGATATTATTATTCCTAATTTACAAATGAGACTAAAGCACAGAGAAAATAAACTCTAAGAGTAACCTAAGACTGTGTAGCTAATAGTATGATAGTCAAAACCAAAGTCTGACTCAGCAGAGTTAGAGGGAGGGAGGGCACTGTGGGAAGCAAGAGTTAACAGATGAGAACTGTAAATATTACTGGCTAACTGGTTGTAGTTTCATTTCTACTTAAGAACTTATTTTTAATTTGAAAGAGAGTTTGTGGCTTCTCTCATCTCAGAATCCTACACTGCTGGAATCTTTCTTTTCCCCATGGCCCTTAGGACACTAAGATTCTGTACTGCATTATAATTTGATTAGCTCTTATCACATTGCAAGTTGCTTGAAAATAGAGCTGTGTATCTTTTTTATTTTTGTATCCTTATTCCCCCAATCTTAAAAGTAAAACATACTCAATAAAACTTGGTTGTATGAATAATCATTTCTGCCTTCCTCAAGTTTCTGTGGGCTTCAATCTTTCAAGTATTTAATTGCTGAGTAGGACCGATGTCTCCTAGATGCTACTTAGACTGTGTTCAGAACATTTTCAGATCATTCAAATCACCGATTTTGATGGAAATACCCTTCTAAAAATCAAATGTACCTTCCCTGGATCATTTATCATTTAAAGGTTCCCTAGCACCTACTGGTCAAAGGTCACAGCCCTGTTCTCTAACCTCATCACTCACACCCCACACCTGCCTCCAAGGACCAATCCACCAGTACTTCCTCAACTGTGTATTCGGCAGGACCTGACACCATGCACTCACCAGGTGAACTCCTCTTCTGTCAAGACACAGCTGAAATTTCCCTTCCTAAAGCCTTATCATATTTGCAATTTTCATTTTCTATTTTTGCTCTCTCTCCCTTACTGCACTGTTAATTTCCTAAAAACAAACTCCTCAAGGCAACACTCATCTTTTCTCTCTCTCTTCAGGCCTGGCAAGAAGCAGCTCTGAAAGCGTTTATTAAAGCAGGATTCAGTATTTCTGCTGGTACCATGTATACTGTTGACCCACTATCAAAAGTAAAGATTTCAGGTTGTTTTCCATTAGCAATAATGAATAGTGCACTACTCTATTCCAGTTCATCTCATTAACTTGTGAATTCATTACCAGCTAATCATAATCACCATCACATGAAAAAAGACACAAAAAGGCCCTCAGAGAATCAAAATCCTTGGTGTCCTGAGCAAAGAGTCAAACCAGTAAGACATATTCACAACTACTGTAAAAGATACACCCCCCCCCCCAATCACTTAAAACACTTTGGAATGTCTCCAATTTAAGGACGGGAAATCAATTAAAATCAGAGAACTCTGGGTCAGTATCTTTCAACCTTTTAATCTGTAGGTGCATACTACCCAGAAGACTCAAATGTCTACTTTAATGAAACCCATGTCATATCCAGCTTTGCCAAAGAGCAGCTAGGTCAGGTTTTTTGAGAACCCAAGAATATCATCTTTGTGGTGGCCTTCAGGCTTTTGACAAATCATCTGAACAGGGAACACTGTAGTTTCTCATATAGCGTCTCAGCATGTCTGGAAGGGAATGTGCTTTAACAAGTCTTGTCACAAGGCACGATGTGTTATGAGGAGATCTTCACATTTCATCTTACAATAACAGTCTCTGCAGTTATCTTCAAGCTGCTGCACCCATGTTACTTAATCCTGGGGCTTTTTTATCTTCAAGGCACAGATGGGGAAAGAGAAGGGAAGGAAGGGATAAAATGACTTAGCTGAAGAGGCCCCACAAGTCCCCCAAAGAACCGTCATTTTTAACCACCCGCTGCTAATCCTCTTTTCAAAGAACCATTTTGTTTGAGGAACTTTCACTGACAGCAAGCACAACAGAGGGTCAGATTTGTCATTAGCTTTTACTTGTTTAGTGTGAATGAATAACCTAAGCTCCCCAGGCCTCTGTGTTATGATAGCTCTGGGAGAGGAGTTCTGATGGATTAACTTTTGCTGACTGAATCCAAGTTCCTAAATCTACCTCTAACTTCTTCTAAATTTCAAGACAGCTTGACTTAAAGTTTAACTCTAACGGCATTTTTGTTTCTCTCCAGATCGCTCCTCCCCTTCAAATTTTATTCAGTCTCGGAAATGTGTCAAGTCACACCTACCTTTCAGTTCTGGATCAAGACTACCAGAATTTTCTCCCAAGCCACGCAATGTTCCAAGGCATCCATCATTCACAACCAACTCCAGAGACAGACTCTAATCTGTGTTGTCAGGGAAGCCCAACAATCTCAAACTGCAGGTCGCTTCCACTTACACTTCTGATCCACTCTTGGAGGACTGCCTCTTCTAATCCTCTCCCCATGGCGCTCCCCACCCCCAGAGCGAGATCTCAATTCTCAACGATTCAACAAGAACGCATTGGCGTTGCAAGATGACATTCTGGCAATCACAACTCTGGACCTTGGAATGAGGTAACAATCTAAAGATCCCCCCCCCCCCCCAATTACATGTGCTAAACACAGATTATTTAGCTGATTGCATTTCCTGGGCCCAAGTGACTTGCAAAACGGCGACCAGCATTGGCTCAAAAGCGGGCAGGGAGCTCACCATTCGGTTTACCGTTCTTGACTATAAAATTCTATACCAAAATATTTTCACACTTGCCTGCCGTTCAGATGATGTAAGCTCTTCCCCTTGACTTTTAACTAGATCTCTTCCCCTGCAGCGGCCACGGGCCACTCAGTAACTCATTCTAAGGACTGCCTCTTGCGGCTCGCCCCAACAAATCCCGAAGCCGGCAAACTCCGCAGCCTCCGCGAGCGACACACCGCAGCCCCAAACTGGCCACCCCCTCCTCCCCCACGTCCCCGCGTCGCTCGTCATCCCACACCAGGCGCCACCCTCTCTCCATCCCAGAGAAGGTTTTGGGCTCCCCGGGCCAGAGCCCTCCCGCGGGCTCAGTGTGGCAACCGCCTGCGGGAGCGGACCCGGGCTGGCACCTACCTCCCACCTCCTCCTCCAGGCACTGCCGGGGTCAAGGCTCGCCCGCCTCCTCCAACGGCCCCAACGGCCGCGCCGAGCCTCTCGCCGAGAAGCGGGGCGCCGAGCCAGGTGCCGGCGCTCACCTCCGCGCCCGCCCTCCGGCTCCCCGCCGGCGCCCGACCCAGACTCTGCCGGCGCCCCCGCCCCTCTTCGGGCGGGCGCGTCACAATCCCCGTCGCGGGGGGATCGCTCACCGTCAGGGCCCCCGAGAGCGGCGGGGACGCACCGCTCGCCGACCTAGACCGGCTCGCGCAGCCCCGAGGGCCCGCACAGGCGCGGCGGCACGCAGCGCCCAGCGCCTGCGGCCCCGCCTCTGCCTCAGGCTCCCGCCTTCCCCGCCCCCGGCCCGGCTTCGCTCCGCCCCTCACGGCCACCCCCTGTTTCGGCAGGTTCGCAAGGTTCCCACCCCGCCCCCGCGCCGCCAGCGCCGCAGGCCCCGCCGCCTCCCATTGGCTCCGCCAGTTGCTAGGCGATGAACAACCGCGGCCTGCATTGGCCCCCGGAGCCTCCTACCCACCCCCCTTCCAAAAAAACCTAGAGAAAAAGAAAACCTTATCCCCAGAGCCGGAGCGGGATGCGGGCGCAGCTGCGGCTGCGGCACCTGTTACGCCCTGTGATTCACCCGGCCGGGTCCTGCTCCCCGCCCCCTCCTTACGCCGGCAGAGCTGGGGCCCCTGGGCTCCGTGGGGGAAGCGAGTCGTGGTTGCTTTAAGGCGCGTGTTCCGAGCCTCAGTGAACCCCAGCACCCACCCGAGAAGCAAAAGTGAGGCTCCCAGAAGACCCACGTGCGCTGGCAAAAGTGGAGAAATAAACCAAACAACAGCCGGCACCCAGAATTAGGTCAGGCCCAGGGGAAGGGAGCGTCAGGCGTCGGGGATTGTGGTTGCAAACAACCCAGCCCAGGTTAAATTAGATGTAAAATTAGGGCAAAGAAACGGACCTGGGCAGAAGAGAGCGAGAGTACTAACAGATGGCCCTCGTGAACTACAAGTTGATGCAGAAATGTCCCACACCCACTCGGCAAACTATGTGCAGAGAGAATGAATGCCTGTGCGGCACCGGTAGCCAGGGTCAGATCCGCTCCTCCCCTATTCCATGTCAGCCTAAAATTCTCCAGGGAGGAAAGGGGGCCAGAGAAAAAAAGGGGATCAGATGGTGAAATCGCAGGAATACGAGTTGAGTTATAAATACAAAGATGTGCTTTGATGCATTTTGTTTTTCATGAAGCCAGTGAATTTACTCAAGAGAGGAGAAACAGGTTTGGTATTTTAAGGAGGCTTCTGAGAGCACTTTGAAACCTAAATAGTATGAGACAAAAACGAGAAATACGAACACTGAGGAACAAGGGCCGGAGTAGTGCTCCCACCTCCCCCGCCCCCAGTGGCCACGCACTGACCCCCAATCCTGGATGAAAGACTGAGACAAGAAAATGAGCGCGCTGTGGTGACAACTTCCCGAGCACAACGAAATCGTCTTTGCTTTTGGCCTAAGCCATCAGGAGACTGGCTGGATGCTGGTAAGCATAGGTGAAGGACGCCCAAAGAGCCTGTTAGGGTCCATCTTCCTAAGAACGCTATGAGCCCAGGGCTAATGGGGATAGAGGAAACCAATCTACCAGTGATTACCTAACCCACTAACCTAGGATACTGATGGGGGCGGAAGGGAGTTACTCCTCCCAAAAGGGGTTTTGAAATGTCCACTGTCCGCCTGCAAAATTCCACACCTCTTCCCACCCTAGGAAACAGCTTAATGTCACGTCACAGTTTTCTCTTGACATAACAAGGCTTCATTTTGACCATCTTCCCCCCAATCCCACCCCCGCCCCCGCCCCGCCACAATGAAAAAGGGAGTGCTCACTCTTACGTAGCTAAAAGAGTTGAGGTCAATCAATTCAGTAAGTAGAGCCTGGCACACACTTTTGTGATCTAACCACTAACAGAGCTGGATTCTAAGAACGTTTGGGTAAGGCTGAAGTGAGCTCTGGAAAGTTCCAACCCGCCCCCACCCCCAAGGATGTATCTGATCTTTCCGAATAGCAGTTTTCAATTTTTTGGTTTCAGGAAACCCTTTCCTTTCCTAAAAATGATTGAGGGCCTCAAGGAGCTTTTGTTTATATGGGTTACATCAATTGATATTTATACTATTAGAAATTTTTTTAATTTAAGATGTTTACTTAAAAAAATAAAAATTACATCTTGATATAAATGGCACATTTTTATGGAAAATAACTAGTTTCCTCCAATACAACGAAGAGCATCATGATTTTAAAAATTTGTAGATTTCTTTAATGTCTGGTCTAATGGAAGGTAGTTTGATTTTTATATCCACTGAATTCAGTCTGTTGTACTATTTCAGGCCTCTACACTCATAAAGGAATGGCAGTAAAAAGGACAAATAACATTTTAGCCTTATAATTAAAATTGATTTGACTGCGTTCTCCCTGAAAGGGAGTTGGCAATGTCCCCTGCCTCAGGGTTCCTAAGATTATACTTTGAGAACCACTGGTCTAAACCTGTCTTGATGCTCTGTCCCTGTTTTCTGACCACCAGTTTGTTTATTCTTTTTTTTAAAAAAAGATTTTGTTAGACACACACACACACAGAAATCACAAGTAGGCAGAGAGGGAGGCAGAGAGTGAGAGGGGGAAACAGGCTCCGTGCTGAGCAGAGAGCCTGATGTGGGGCTCAATCCCAGAACCCTGAGATCATGACAGCAGAAGGCAGAGCTCAAGGCAGAGGCTTAACCCACTGAGTCACCCAGGTGCCCCCTGACCACCAGTTTAGAAGCTGAGCATATGACTTAATTCTGGGGAGTATATAATATGAAGTGGGAGGGTATTGGACTTTGGAGGAAGAGTTTTATCCCTGAGAACTGAAAAGTCTTTTCTTCATCTCTTGCTTTGGCCGTCCTCTAGTGAGCAAGACATGTTTGGAGCTGTTGTGGTTCATCCCAAAATAGTGAGGGAAAAGAAAGAAAAATACAGGAAAAGCAGCCCAGAACCCAAACACCACTGAGCGGCTGAGTTAACCTATCCTGTCTCTGCCTATCTCCTCCAGACTGCTCACATGCTTGTTACTGATGTATCCCCAGTGCCTAAAACAGTACCTGGTACTTGGTGGTTGGTGCTCAGTACTTATCTGGTAAATGAAGAAACATAACTTCAAATGAATGGTTTTTCATTTCAAAGTAATCACCCTGATGGGCTATATATATGACCTAGTCCATAGATGCTGCTCAAAAGGTATCACATCAGTTGGTACTGAATTTGTTGAAACAAATTCTTTCTTTAAGAATCAATCTGAGTTTTGGGACAATCCAAAAGTTATCCTGAGCCAAATCTAATGAACACATTCTGGAGCCATGTTAAAGTGCCAAACGTGTGTTTTTCCAACGAAGATAGATAAAGGTCAAAAAACAAGATGTGTTTGATTTTCTAAGACAATAAACTGACTCTGAACATAATTTCAAAGAGGAAGAGTTCTAAAAATGTATACCAGTAACGTTGCAGAAAAAGTATGTGTGTATATATGTGTATATATACATAAATATATTTTTAAAGTATTTATAAAACATATACATATATATATGTTTGTGTGTGTATGTATGTGTATGAACGAATCTCTTCCAAACTGTCTTCAAACTTCTTGCGCCTTCTACATCAGAGGCTTTCAAAAATGACAATCAGATTGTTTATTCCCCTCCACCCCCAATAAAAACCTTCAATGACCTCTCATTGTACTTAGCATGAAATTAAACTCCCTACCCAATCCTACACACATGATCTGGCCCCCATCCCCCTCTTGGAAATCTCACTCTGGCACACAGAGTTCCAGAGATGCAGCGGTCCCCTTCTCGGTCCTCTGGCCCCTTTGAACCTACCATTCAGTCCACCTGGGAGGCTCTTCCCACAAAGGTTTAAACTCTGATCCTTTTTCATCATTCAGACCCCACTTCCATACATAAGGTAAGCTTTCCAGGCTTGATTCTATTTGTCGACTTGTTTCCTTATTTGTGGTCTGTCTCCTCCCACAAGAATGGAAGCCCCATGAAGACAGGAACTTTGGGTGTGCTTGTCTCCACAGCCACAGCCCCTCCGTGCCCGCACGGAAGGGTTGCAGACCAAACTAGTGATTGTGAGATTAGGAGGGAAGGAACATCTGCTTCACATTTCATTAGCTTCTGTTACACACGAATCTTTACAGGCGTGACTTCCTGTAATTTTAAAATATTTTCATTCTGCTGAAATAACCTCTGACTTTAGTACATGTATTAATAACCCACTCCCTATTTACTCATATGTGTGCCTTAGAAACCAGTGTTTCACATAGCACAGGAAAAGTTTAGGTCCCACAGCTTCTCCTGATGTGTATATTTAAATTTGGAGAGTAATGAACAAATTTATAAAGGCTTTCTGTGGCAATTCATACCATCTGGATGACTTCAATAACCGCAACAATTTCTGGACGGAGATGAGAATGTTTCTTGTCAGAGCCTGTATGCTGTAACAGATGAGAAGATGGGCTGAGTCACTTCTCCTTAATGGCAACACTTTTATTTATTCTGTGTTCTGGCCAGGACCACCTTTCCAGGGGTGGCACGATGGATAAACAAGGTCTTACTGGATATTGTACTAATAACTCTCTTATTCATGGCCTCACTTTATTTACAAGATCAATTTAAGCCTGTTTGTAATTAACTGCATAATAGGTTTAGGATGGATTTCAAGACCCAAGAGACTTCAGAGTCCTCCCTGTGGGCTGGGGTGGTGAGGGAGTACTCCACAGGGACAAGGAGCTGGAGTAAGGCCTTGGGGCCATCTTCCCTCTGCTAGCCTGGCAAAAGGCAGAGACCAGACCACCAGCTCTGCTTTCTGACTTCTAAAAGTTGGCATTCCACTTGGCTAGACAGGGCTCCCCTCACTAGCTGACTGACTCTCTGCATCGTGCCGCATTTCCAAAGATGATTCACTTCTGGCCAGTCCCTCTGGATTTGGGCCAGCAGTCATCCAGTTTGAAATGACAGTCCTGAGCCACATACAAAGTGTTACTGGGTTTGCAGAAAAACCCACCACTGCCGTTCCCTTTTCTTTTCATCTCCACTGAGGTGAAGATTTCAAAACAAAACTATCCCTCCACATGACCTGTCCCACCCCAACAGGCCACCCAGGAACTCGAACAGGCAGAACAGTAGACAATGGCCTGATCACCTTCCAGGCATCCCATTCTTAGTGCTTTAGATTGTTGTCTGGTCTGCTGAGGGTTTTTGCTCTCCTATTTCTCTTTTTCGTAAGGTTTCTTTCTGAGCAAAAAGGCCAGATGAATTTTATTAAGTTCTCACACTTTGGTTTCCAACTCTCCACTTGTCCCCAGATTGACTTGTTAATTTTAAAATATGAGGTGCAAAACTCAACTATGCATAAATCACTCAAGCGATCATAAGAGACTATCATAGAAAGGTGGTAAGGTATCAACCAGAGTAGTTCTCAAGCCCTGCCTTTCCAGGAGAGAAGCATACTTCCTTTTGTAAATGCAGCAAACACACGTAGCACACACACACGGGCACACACACACACACACACTGGGCCATCATTTTGAGCATTTTGAACATGAAGAGAGACTGTCCTGAATTCTGATATAAAACACATAGAGTATGTTAACACAAGTCGTTGACACAAACTCATCTCCCTTAGTATCCAGTGTTACTATGTATATGATTTTTATATTTTTACTGAAAACTTATGGGGTCTCATCACATAGTGTATAACACTTCACTTTTTTAAAAACTCGCCAATCAATAAAGAAGATGTGACATATAGATAGATAGATATAGATATAAATATATAATTAGATAGACACAGATATACTGGATTATTACTTAGCCATAAAAAATCTTGCCATTTGCAACAACAAAGATGAATCTAGAGAGTAAGATATTAACTGAAATAAGTCAGAGAAAGACAAACGTCTTATGATTTCACACCCGTATGGAATTTAAGAAACAAAACAAAGTAAAAAAGAGACAAACCAAAAAACAGACACTCAACTATAGGAGACAAACTGATGGTTACCAGGAGGTGGCTGGAGGGATGGGTGAAATGGTGAAGGGAATTAATGAGTGTGTCTGTTGTGATGAGCACTGAGTAATGTATAGAATTGTTGAATCACTGTATTGTACACCTGAAACTAATGTACCACTGTATGTTAACTATATTGGAATTTTAAAAATAATAAAATACAGAAATTAAATGTTACCAATCATACATATCTGCTGTTGGGTGTCACCTTCAGCCCCCTTGTTTTTGCTTACCACCACCATCCCCCACCCTTGACCCCCCCCCAGTACATACACAAACACAAGCAGAAAACTAACCTTGCTAACTACAGTGACTTCTAAACCTTTCTCTGAGCAACTTGACTCATTCTACTCTTCTAAACTTGCAAATTTAAACCCAGAGCACTGATCAGTCAACAAAAGACCCTCCAAGGACGTGGGGGGGGGGGGCTATAAATGACCCCAAATCCTTTTTAGTTATACTGAAACCTATTTAAAAACCACAGAGCACAAAAATCCAGCATTAAATTGAATGGTTGTAACTGATTTAATTCTGCCCCAACGCACCCTTTTATGTCACATAGTCCTAGTCTCTCTCCACTTGAAATTTTCCTCAATGGCTCAATGAATATTTATTGAATGATTACCATGTGCCAAGCATTGGGGGATATAAGGTCCCTGCTCACAACAGGAACTCAGAATCTCCCAGGAAGACAGAACAGTCACAGTCTAAGTATTTTAGGGAAGAAGTAGAGTGTAGCCAAGGTTCTTGAGTCAGACTTCTTGGGCTGAAAGACTAGCCCAGCTGCCTGGGTCCATGTTGACCTTACTGAGCTCCCAAACCATCCTGAGGCTTCCTTTCCCATGGACATTCAGTTTAGTAAACAATAAATGCTTTGTGGTCACTGCTTGTTAGGTTGTTACTTGCAGCCAAAAACATCCTATCTGATAGTACTTGAATAAAGTGACCAGAGGGTATGATAGTCAAGTCTCACAAGTGGAAATAGTCAAGTTAGCCAAAAAATGAAAAATGAAGAATAGGGATTATTAGCAAAGGAGTGATTGAGTAGAATAATTAAAGAAGTGGGTGAAATGTGGAATGGTTTCTATAATTTGAGTTATATGTATGTAGCTAAGATATCATTGTTTTTCTAAATTATATTTTCTTTTTTTACTAATTTAACTAGGCCAGAAACCACAGAAAAATTAAAGCATATTTCAATACAGCTTTTCACAAAATGATTTGCTATTTGAAATTTTTAGACCATACCACTGTTTTCTTCCTAGTAGTTGCTCTATAGGTTATAGATATTCTTCAGAAAAAGTCATGTGTAAATTATTCATTCAGAAATCAAATCATATTCTAAAGGTTCTAGTGAAACCAGGTGTTTCAAAGAAAATTATGATAAATCTTTTTGTAGGCAAATGACATCTTTATAGAATAAATGATCTCTTTATTATTATACATTCTATAAGATGATATTTTAATATGCTGGATAGTCTTAGAAGGCTTTTACTTATCTATTAAAACCCAGTCTTGGGGACCCTGGGTGGCTCAGTCACTTACTTAAGTGTCTGCCTTCGGCTCAGGTCAAGATGTCCCCCATGTTGCAGGGCGGGGGTGGGGTGGTCCCTGATCAGCAGGGAGTCTGCTTCTTCCTCTCCCTCTGCCCTTCCTTCTACTCATGTTCTCTCTCTCCCTAATAAATAAAACCTTTAAAAAATAAAAATAATAACCCAGACTTTTATATAACTTTTAATGAAGAGTTTTTTCTAATAAGAATCATAATACCAAAGGCTGAGTGTTGCAATCAACAAAGTACTTCATATCTTTTTATTCTTTTTATTTATTTATTCATAAATTTTTATTTATTTTATTCTATTTTATATTACTTTTAAACTTCTTTTTGATTTCATTATTTATATCTTGCTAGACAAAGTTTCTTCTCCTGAAGTGTCAGTGAAGAAGAAATCTGGAGACTTGGTTTCTGATGGATTTTATTTCCTGCTTTAGAAACCACTATCAGTGATGTCATCAAATAATTGCTCAAGCTGAAATATTGTGGAATAGAATCCACTATCTGCTGGGTAAACGGCCCACATCAAATTTCAGATTTGAAAAACTCCGATATCAATTAAAATATGGTATTGATTTAAAGTAACAGCTTAAGACAGAGAATCACATGTGAATCTGCCTGTCCCTTTAAAAAGAAAAGCAATTGCATTTTGGTTGCTGAGCTCTCTTGGATTTATTTTATCTTAGCAGCTGTTCCTGAAGTCGATGTTATTCAAATGAGGGGTTTCAAGCTCTTTGTTGTGTTTTTCAACTTATGGTATATGCTATCAAACATAAAACTCAAATTTAGAATGGGGAGGGGGAGGGGACAATTAGAAATACCAAGGAAATAAAATAATATCAGAAAAAAACCTCTAATTTTTATCTAACAAAGATAAAACAGATGAACAGGATCTATCTGAGGCCCCAGTGACAGTAGCAAGGCAAAACCCCCAAACCTCTAAGCACCAAAAGTTGGATGATATATTTAGTAATAAGTATATGTGCAGGGGGGGGAGGGCGGTGTCCTAGATGAAAATAATGGGACTTTTCTGTGCTTACAGAAGAGAAGGAGAGAAGATATCGAACGCTTTTCAATCCATGATGCAAATAAACATACTATACGTTTTGCCTAACGTAAGGCTGCTCTTTGACCGCAGAAGAACAACTTTACAACTCATCCACTTTCTTTTTCATTTATTCTTGTTGCCCTTGCGTTTGGAAAGGCAGCGTAGCCTGATGGTTAAGAGTGCAAACCGCGGGCGAGAATATTCACTCTGCCATGTATTTGCAGTGGAAACCTCCCTTTTCACTAATGTACCAACTACACCTGTTTGCGTCAGTAATAGCGAAGTAGTAGTAAATTTTAACTTTCTCAGGAGTTATCACCCTCACTTTCGTGTCATATTTAATCATTAACTAGTATTAAGGCTGATGATGTACTGAGTGGTTACTACTGGTCAAGCATTCTAAGTGCCTTGCATATGAATTGATTTAATCCTCACGACAACCTTACAAGGCAGGTATCATTATTGCCTTTATTTCTAAGTCAGGATTTAAGCAGGGAGAGGTTAAATAATTTGTGCAAAATCACACAGAAGGTACCTTTCAGAACTGGAGCTCACAGGGCCCTTTCAACTTATCCACTTTCTTTTTCATTTATTTAACCACCTGTCATTACCAACCTCTTAGGACCGCCTTTATCTCTGGTGCTGTCCAATCATTTTTGTTCAAATGCCTGCTGATTGGTGAAGAGTAATTTTTGAAATGTACTCACTACCCTCCACCCACCTACATGGGGTTCTCCAAGTGGTACAGAGCATGGGTATATTTTGAAGAGAATTCCACAGCCTCAATTTCTACAATTTCCTAAAATGTATCTGCCTGAGAAGAGGTTTGCAGTCTCTTTTCCACCCCCTTTCCACAACTGCCATTTTTCTACTTAGCAAAAGAAAGTCGTTCTCACAGATCCCACTCCTTCCTTTGGTGATTTGACCCAGGTGTAAAAAACACGGAAAATTAGAAGCCTGTGTTAGTCCTGAGAAAGAGATGACTATGATAAGTGGTGAACTGTCTCCTGACAGAGCTTTAAAAATAATTCAAATGATAGATCATCACATGACTTCTGGCACATAATGGAGAATTCAAAGAATTGAGTAACACCGCTACAGCAAATTCCTCCCATTCCCATCTACTTATTTCTGTGAACAAAGCACCTCAACATTTCTATCCATACAAAGTGTCAAATGCATGAAAAGAATCGGAGCAGATCTCAGTAATACACTCAGAATATAAATAATATTCATATACAAATCCCCTGGAAAAGAAAAGGCCCCTTCCATTTCAGTCACACATACAATTCCAATAAGTTCTTATATTTAATATTTCAAGGTAGTTATCAATTTTTAATATAGCCACCATTCGATCAATTGTGTACGACAAATAATCTTAGTGATAACTCCATCCAGAGACATTTTTAACACCTAGAACCTGGAATCACATGGAATAAAATTATGCAAATATGTAGTTAAAATGTCCCCTCTACACAGAATGAGGTAATGATCGATAAAAATGTTTCAAGCATGAAAATATATAACGAAATGCCATTCTGTGGGGAAATTAGAAATGAGTTCAAGAAGAAGGAAAAATATAAATTTTCTGACTGTTTTAGAGAAAGGCTAGTTTATATATATCTAAGTGAGTAATGTTGGGTAACAACTTCTGTGGGATTTAAATTCTTTGGGATACATAGAAAAAGACCTAACAACTTTATTTTAAAACCTCAAGAGTTGCAATACACTAGAAATCACACCCATTGCGAAGTTATGATGAAAATCACAAGTGGCAACATAAAAACACAGGAGGGATACAAGTTCTTTTCAAAATTCTTTTAGGGAGGTGTGTAAGCACAAAGTTTGAAGACCAGTGATCATGAAGTCCCAGAAGATCTTCCTTGGCCAATTAAAATCTAGGCCAGGTAATCACTAACACTACCATTTAACCATAAAAACATGACTTCTGTGTAAAATAAAATAAAATTAGTCACTGCTTTCATGCCCTGGAGAGTCCGCAAGTAAATGCGGACAAATGAGAACTGAATATACCACTTTGAGTGGACGTGGGCACTTTTCCCTATTCTGTTCTTTCATCCCTACCAACACTGTGTATAGCTATGCCTACCACACTGTGTGTTTGAGGAAAACGTAACATAAAACACAGCTTTTAAAACTACATTTAAGATAAAGAGTTGTACTACAAGATTTTCCTGTGAGTTCTGTGAATATAAGCTTGTTCTATGAGCTACTTAGATTATATGATTTCTTTTTTTTTTTTTTAAGATTTTATTTATTTACTTGAGTGAAAGAGAGCATGAGTGGGGCTGGAGCAGAGGTAGAGGAACAAACAAGACCCCTTGCCAAGCCCAGAGCCCAACCCAGCGCTCCAACCCACAACCTTAAGATCCCGACCTGAGCCAAGTCCAAGGGTCAGACACCCAAACAACAGAGTCACCCAGGCACCTCAGGTTTCATGATTTCTAAAGTCAAATTTATGAGATACCTAGGTTATATGATTCTGAAGCCAAATTAGGACCCATGACCTGATACATAAAAGTGTCCTTTGGAGGTTAAACCAGCAGTCTACTGAAAATCAGAAATTCCCTAAAAATCCAGGGCCTCGGGTCAAATATGTAGAAACCATTCACACCATATTGGCTATCTAGAGTGAAAGTCTTATAATTTATTCTAGGGCTAAAATTAGACTCCAGAGAATTTCGATTCTTAGTTTTATTCTGCTACCAATCCTTAATAAATAACATCTCTAGGCCTGATTTCATCATTTGTAAAAATAACCAGGATTATTTCCACATCTTTTGTTTCCCTTTTGCACAGAAATTCTATTCATTCATTAATTTGACAAACTTTTACCAAGCACCTGTTATGTACCAAAGCTTAGAGGTAAGGTGCCAGAGAGTCAAAAATGTTTAAGACTGAGTCTCTTTCCTCCAGGAGTTTTTAGGCTATGATAGTATGAAGTCTGCTTACCTGTTTGCAATTATTACAATATAGAATGATAATGCTAGAGGAACATGGAAAGCACAGTGATAACTCAATGGAGGGAAGTGTCCAGTTGGGGAAGATTTGAGAGAGGAGGAAACAGTTACATATATCTTTTTTTGGTCCATTTGATGCTTTAAGTTTTTTCTTACATTTCATTACTTTTAAAGATGAGGCAATGCATTCATATGGCATAAAATCCAAAATGTGCAAAGGGGCATGTTATGAAAGGTTCCCCTTGTACTTCCTACCCCCACCCCACCAGGATGCCCAGTTTCCCTCCTCAGCATAACCAGGCTGGCCATTTTCTTGTATACTCTTTCAAAGATTTGAATTCTATTTTAAAAGAATGAATATAAAGGTAATCAACTGAAAAAGGGGGGCTGAACATTGCAGACAAAGAGAACAGCTTGAGCCTGTGGGAGAGTTGGGCTCCATGAGGCTGCAGGACAGAACAAGGGTCAGCTCATTGAGGGCCATTCCCCTCAAGACGTTCGGATCTTATCTTGAAGCATTTAGAGCAGCCCTCAGTGGGGTCACAACAGAGAAAGTGCCTGATTAAATGAGTGATTTAGAAAGAACACTCTGGCAGAAATGGTAGAGAATGCATTAGAGAGAGGCAAGGTCAGCAAGAGAAACCCATTAGGAGGCAACCATAATAATGCAGGGAAGAAGTAATGAGGACCTAAGTCAGGACAGAATCAGTGGGGATAAGAAGGGGCCCAATTCCAGCTGTTAAGGAAGAAGGATGGACAACTAAATTCCAATTGGAATTATTATTATTATTGGATCAACTGGATTCCAATAAATTTAATTCTTGTTTTCTCCTCATCGAAGAGTTGCCTGAGTCAAGTTCTGAGGATAATTAGAATTAATTATCCCCTCACTTTAAGCTGCCACCAGGGTACCCCGTCTTCTCTAGATGTTTATCTTGGTGAACTGAAGAAGCCCAAGTTTCCCAAGTCAAATTCACCGCTCAAATCATAATCCCTACGTGGCTCTGTCATCAGAAAAGTTCCCTATACCCACTGTCTTCTCTGACCAGGCCCTTCACCTTCTGGCTCAGAAGGAAACCTGGCTTTTCCCCAAGGATGCTGAATTCCCTGCAGCCCTCATGAGTGGCAGCCATTTCCTCTCGCACACCACGTACGAACCGGGCCAGAAGGTGGTACAGGTCCTCTTCTTTCTTCTCCCTGCCACTTCCAAACTATGGTTTCTTCCTTGATCTCCCCCGTGAGCTGCCTTGAAGCTGATGCCATCAGACTGCACGTCCCTTTAGACCCTCTTGCGGTGGCCCTCTCCCATCTTCCAGGACACTCCCACAGTTCTTCGACCTTTCCACACCAGGTATGCTCCCTTTCTCTCTTCCATTTTCCTACCTGAATGGTCCATCCAATCTCATGGCCTCTCCATTCCTCAGCCTCTTTATTTGCAGTGGTCATTTCCTCTGTCGCTCCACTTCAGCCACCAACCCAGTTATCCTTAGACCCTGTCACTTACAAATATACCCCTCAGTTATCTCAGTTTCAAGTGTATTACTTCTGTATTTCCTGCACTTGCCTTCTTATACCTCAGCTCAAACCATCCTTCTACTCCTCTAGGCACTTTGTTCATTTGACCCTACTGTCCTCTCAATCTGTTTGTCTCTATTCCTCAGATTCTCATTCCCTCCTGACCTAGCTTAGAGTCCATGGTCTTGCATTATAAGCACTTCTTTATGTATATTCTCTGGCTGCCTGGGTGGCTGAGTCAATCCACTCTTGGTTTTGGCTCAGGTCACGATCTCAGGGTCATGGGATCGAGCCCTGCTTCAGGCTCCATGCTCAATGCACAGTCTGCTTGTCCCTCTCCCTCTGTTCCTCCCCTGCTCTCTCACTCTCTCAAATAAATAAATAAAATCTTTTTAAAAATAACTATATTCTCACCTCTCCTGGCCTTTTATTGCCTCCATTATATTGTCCTGAAAAAATATTTGCCTGCATTCTCTGTCTCCTTCTCTCACGTCTTCCTCCCTCGGCACAGTTGACCACATTCTATTCTACTGTAGACGAGATTTCTCCACGAGGTAGGGAACATGGATAATGGTAGCTCTTGGGCACTTCATTATTGCTTGCCACCAAAAAGAGGTGAGAATGGTATCTATTTCAGAAAATTCTGGGAAGAGTTTTTGTTTGTTTCAGCTTAGGTGATGTGCCCGCCTTGGACCAATCACTATGTCCTAAGGACCATGGTCAACCACACCAGCCTGGACCACTACTAAAATCCTCCACCAGAGTCAATGTTACCACAATTAGCAGTCCTCCCAGAACCATGTGGAACAAAGGAGGAGCAGTGAAATTGGCTGGTGCTCTTACCAAAGAAAAAGAGATGCAGGATAAATGAAAATAATAGATACCTGTAATATAGTTCTTAGGTGGAATAGAAACTGGGAAAAGTGGGTGGCAGACAAATCATAGAAGACATGATTGTAATATATTTAAATTACAAATTTATTCTGTCACCAGAGTCCGTAAAATAAATTTCAATACCTCGTCTAATCATCTATGAAGTATAAAATATAAGTAATGAGAAATAAAATATTATAAAATAATATTAAGCAAGGGCTCTGTAAGGTAAAATTTAGAAAAAGGTAAGAGGAATCTAATCTATATGTTGCAAATCAGCAACACACGAGACACTACCAGAGCAATACAATTAATACCCTTCACTTTTCATTTGCTTAAGAAAAAACGCTTTAAATTTAACTCACTTTAAATTTAACACACTTTCCACAAAACTAGTAGAGAAAGTAAAAACAAACAAACAAACATGAGTACGGTTCTGAAATATTCAAGTGAACATAGGCTTAAGAAACAAAAATAAGGGCTCCTGGGTGGCTCAGTGGGTTAAAGCCTCTGCCTTCAGCTCAGGTCATGATCTCAGGGTCCTGGGATCAAGTCCCGAGTTTGGCTTTCTGCTCAGCAGGGAGCCTGCTTCCTTCTCTTTCTCTCTGCCTTCCTCTCTGCCTACTTGTGATCTCTGTCAAATATACAAATAACATCTTTAAAAGAAAAGAAAAGAAAAAAACAAAAATAAGCAGGGGTGCTTGGCTGGTTGGGGTCGTGGGTTGGGGCCCCATCTTTGATGTAGAGATTACTGTAAAAAACCAGAAAGAAACCAAAATAAGCATTTGGAGTTTTTACTTGTCCAGAAAGTTTTGCTATAGGGTTTGTTTAGTGTAAGAATAATTTTTGATAATAAAATGTCCTCTTTTTAAAACTATATAATACAAACACAGTAAGACAGGGACACCCAGAAACCCTGCTGGAGGTTTGGAGATGCTAGAGTTCTCGGAATTGCTGTTTGCATTTATAAAATAGGATAAACTATTTATAATCTCAACATTTTCAGAATTCAGAATATTTCAATGCTGCTACCTGATTTACAAGCCAAGGGATTTAAGCTAGAACTGCAAGCAATATGGATAGAATAGTCAAGCCCAGGCCAGATGGCTCTTTAATGCTTTTTAAGTAGGTTGGTGGTAACATGGTGTTATCTGAGGACCCAAAAAAAGCACTTCAGAAATATCTCCCTTATCCAAGTCCTGGTGCCTGAAACTCCACCTTCAGCATTTGGGGAAGGTAGAGGACATATGTTGCTTTTGCCTGCCCAGCATCTATTTCTTTTTCTGGTAACAACATCCTGTTTCCCTTCAGAAAGCCTTGCTCCCGCCTTCCACAGTACTCTCAAGTACAGAGTACTGTGCCCTCTGGCCATGGCAGTTGGGTAAGGGACAGGCATAGAACCCAGTGAGATCCATTCATGGGATTCTGGATGGAGAGACTCAGAAAGAGACAGTACTCCTGCCCCTGGGAAGCTGTCCATGGGGAGTGCTATATGCCTGGTATGCCTGGGGTCATTTCCCCTTCTCTTCTGCATCTCCCTACCTCTCACTTACATCAACCACTGTAATGCTGAGATTGGGGAATGCCTTTGCAGACTTCTGCCTAGGCCCTCAGAGCTCAGCAACCCTTCCACTTATTAACATTTCCTAGCTCTTTGAGATACCCTAGGACAATTCATTGACATCTATGAAACACTGATACCCATAGTTCCCTGTCAAATGCCAAACGACATGTTCTAGAAGATCCATGTTACCCCATGCAAATGCATGGCATTATGGTTTTTGTTAATACACATACAAGTAGGGGGAGGAGAGAAATCTCTGTTTGTAAGGAATCACTCAAATTTCATTATTCTTTAGATTTGGCCCCTTGGAAAGGAGCTAAATGGACATTTGAGTTTTCTAATTACAAAAATAGAATATATACATTGAATTTACTCTGTATACAGTAAAAATGTCCCAGGTATTGTAAAGGTCTTAGAGTGTCATAGTCAACAAGGACCTCTAAAATGGATCCATTCTTTTCCTCACTTGGAAACTAACAAAATGATAACCATGAAGAGAAAGGCATGGTGAGATATTTTCACTTCTCACTCATTTCCAAATCCAGTAAGTTTCCAGAAAAAACCTTCTAGAGTGAGAGGAGGTGGCTTAGAAAGAGATCCATCTTATAAATATTTAGAAATTAACTGACCCGAGTCTGTGTACCTGTTCTGCTACTTCTTTTCCTAACCTTCCTCTGAAATTGCTTACTGTCTGCCTACAGTGAGACAGAGGAACACTGTGTGACACTGTCCCCAATATCGAGGACATAGCAACAAAAGTGTGCCAGATAAGACACTTCTCTCAGGGACCTTATACTTGCTGTTGGCTGAAACAAAAAGAAAACAAATTAGTCAAGAAGGTAGCTTCAGATGGTATTAATAATATGACAAAAATAAAATAAAGTATGTGACAGAAAGTGACAGGCAGGCAGGATACTTCAGGTGGAATGGTCCTTGTAAAATCTTAGGACAGAGTACTCCAGGCAGAGGAAACAAATGCAAAGGCCCTAAAGTCAGAACAAGCTTGGCGTGTTCTTATGTATTAGTATGTAGAGTATGTATTAGTTTCCTATCGCTGCTGTAACAAATTACTAGAATCTTAGTGACTTTCAACAATAAACACTTATTATCTTATAATTATGGAAGGCAGAAATCCAACATGGGTGCAGGGAGCTAGAAGCAGGGTGCCAACAGGGCCATACGTCCTCCATAAACTTATTGAGACTATTTCCTTGCCTCTTCTAGCTTCTAGAGACTGCCAGCATTTCTTGGCTGTGGCTCCTTCCTCCACCTCCAAAGCCAGCAGCCTGGCATCTTCATATCCCTCCATGACTTCTCCCTGTCTCCCACCCCACCCTCACCACGTGACCTTCTTTTCCTTATAAGGACCATTGTGACTACGTTTCACCCACTCAGATAATCCAGGATGATCAGCCAAAAGGCCATTCCCCACCTCAAGTTCCTTAATTTAATCAACCCCACAAAGTCCCTTTTGCCATGTAAGGTAACAATTTCATGGATTCCAGGAATTAGAATATAGGCATTTCCAGGGTAAGGGGCATTATTCTGACTACCAGAGAGTCTGGAGGAAAAAAGTGGTTGAGAGTTTGAGCTTCGGTTGGCTCAGAGGGATGGGAAAGGAAGAAAGACCAGTTAAGAAGCTACTGCACTATGGTGAGTGCTGTGAAGTGTGTAAACCTAGCGATTCACGGACCTGTACCCCTGGGGATAAAAATATATGTTTATAAAAAAAATAAAAAATAAAATAAAAATAAAATATTAAAAAAAAAAAGAAGAAGAAGAAGCTACTGTGATGCTTCAGGAGAGGGACTGATGGGGGTGTCTGGATTTGGGGAGAGCAGCCATAAGCAATATGGCAGGGCTGAGCCCATGAAGTGCAGAGGCCGTGTAGTGTGGGGGTGTGCAGAGGGGCTCCAAAGACCTCCTTTCATATGCTGCTACTTATTGACTCTGTGATCCATTTACTCTCCCTTTACCTCTCTTATTTTCTGAAAAATGGTCATAGTATCCCACTCCTCGAGGTTGTCATGAAGTTCAAATGAGAAAATGCAAGACAGAGCCTTTTGTAAACTGCCAAGCCTGTAAAGTTAAGCATTATTCCCTACCTCGCAAGCAGCCTCCTTTTCATTCCCTCCAATCTTTAAAGGCATTTTTACCATGGTTTTAGGAGGACTCACAAGCTTCTGATATCCCTCCCGGCCTAGTGGGTCCAGCAGTGTTCACCAGTTTCTACTCCTGAGTGCACCAATATCTTTCTTCAAAAGAGAACATTCAAACACAAGAGGTGCTTTCTCCAGTAATATGGTTCTGGGTTTTCATTTCTCTAAGCTTTTTTTCTGCTTGCAAATTCATTTGTTGTAAACTAGAACTCAGATGCATTAAAAATAACTGTACTCACCCCAGAGATAAAATAGACTGGAAGCTATATGTAAGCGGGAATTATTTATAACAAAGTCAAGTTAAGGAGGTGGTTAGCCGCCTAGAACCTGTATGCCTTACCTAACAGGGCCGTTAGCCTTTAAAGAGCATTAGCGATAGCAGAGCTCTGAGGCCAGCTGAGTGACTGAAAGTCAACGCTATTATCACCCACAAGGTCAAAGCTAAAATAATAAAAGTACCTTTTCAGCGTTCACACATGTCAACTATAGTATGTCAACCTGAAGATGGCTTCTCCCATCAGCAAATTGCCAACTACCTTGCCTGAAGACAACACACCCTCCCTCCTCCCACCCCCTGCCCCCCGCTTTGTTTTCCGGAGTTTTCAGCTGCAAGTATATCAAATGCTGTCTAGAACCAGGCCCACCTTCTCCCAAAGGAGAGCCCGCTGTCTGTCTGCTCTACAGAGGCCAGAATGGAAATAAATCAGCCATTCAATATGTCTAATCAGATGAAAGCCTGTTCCCGGAGGGATGACCTCAATCCCACAGTGAATGGGGAGCAGATTAGCATATCACAGATCCCAGGGCACCAGACATTGTCTGGTAAACAAAATGAAATTAGAAACACAGGAGTATGACACAAAAGCCAAGACAAATTAATGCTTTACGTGTGTTAATGTTTATCTTTGTTTAAATGCAGATTTCAGAGACAAGGGGTGAGTCATCTGCAAATCACTGTCCAGATAGACTACGGAGTTGGGTGGAAGTGGGGATTTCTCATTCAGCAAAACATGAGAGATTTAGACTTCACAGGTGAAAGCTTCAGCATCCTTAAAAGTAAAGATGACATCCTCCCACTATCAAACCTCCGTTGTAAATTGGTTTTGTTTTTAGTCAGGGCTCTGCTACATTGTAGGATACAAGGATGGAGTAGTCAGAAAAATTAGCAAGATTAGCAAGCACTGCAGGAATCAACAGCCGTGGGAATATCCTAAATGATGAGGCCAAGATCAGCAAAACCCACAATGTGGAAAAATCTACAAGACAGGTGACACGGATTTTCCAAAAAACAAGATACAAGGTTAGAAATAGGAGAGGGAAGCTTAAAGAATAAAAGAGACAGGAGACCTATCAACCAAGTGTCATGGGCGGACTTTGTTTAGATCTTGACATTAATGATGTTGAAAGAAAGTCTTGACACAATTGGGGATATTCGAACACTGGATATTTCATGAAATGAAGCCTCGTGTTTTAGAGACATATACTGAATATATAGAGAGAAAATGATATGATTTCTAAGATTTGGTTCAAGATAGGAAATGTGATTGGTTATTCATGGTTAATAATTCTAAAACTTGGGAGGTGGGTACATGGAGTTCTGTAATATTATCCTCTCTACTTTTGTATTTGTTAGAATTTATCCAGAATAAAAACCTCTTTTTAGATGATCCAGTCCTAAATAGTAAAATGGAAATGATTCTTGTTAGAAGTACACTATTGTGCGGTGCCAGATTGGCTCCTGCAAGTTCGAGCTTGAGCCCCACTTTGGGTGTGGAGGCTACTTAAATATATAAGCAAATAAATAATAAAATTTTTTAAAAAGGAAGTACGCTACGGTATATTTTTTTAAAGTGGGCTTCATGCCCAGCATGGAGCTTGAAATCACAACCCTTAGATCAAGACTTGAGCTGGGCTCAAGAGTTGGATGTTTAACCGACTATGGCATCCAGGTGCCCCAACACTACAGTATTTTTTAAAGTGATCTTATATAAGGACATTGTAAAAATCAAATCAAATTTCATAAACAAAGGAGCTCCCTTCTAAATGAATGAACACACATAAAGCACTTAAAACGATGCCAGGTACATCACTTGATGAGTGTTCAATAATTGTTAGCCAATTCGAATTTTCTTAAATATTGTGGGTCTAAATCTTGGCCTACAAATACAAATGTATAAGAAACAGCCTTTTTTTATAAGGCTTTTTTTTTTTTTTTTAAATCTATTTGTCAGAGAGAGATAGTGAGAACAGGAACATGGCCAAGGGAGAGGGAAAGCAGGCTTCCCACTGAGCAAGGAGCCCTAAGTGGGGCTGGATCCCAGGATGCTGGGATCATGATGTGAGCTGAAGGCAGACGCTTAACAGCTGAGTCACTCAGGTGCCCCCAGCTTTGTTTTTCTACAGCTAAACATAATGTCTCTTTTTAAAATACTTTTTTAAAAATTTAAATTCAATTAATTAACATATAGTGTATTACCGGTTTCAGAAGTAGAGCTCAGTGATTCATCAGTCTTATATAATACCCAGTACTCATTACATCACGTGCCCTCTTTAATGTCTCTTTTAACATGGCTTTCTAGCAAGATAATAGAAAAACCTGTCAGTTCTAAGATACTCTCAAACTTTTCCCTGTAGTTGCATCTAAATTGCAGAGATGTCTAGAAATCCAAGTGTTAGAGTTGGGGGTTTGGGTGGCGGACGGTCTATCTGATCCTCAAGTCTTCTGTTCGCACTTACCATCTGCTGAGACATCCATCATCCCATTTGACCCACTCATCTTTGCGTTCGCTCTCTTTCTCCTGTCTTCAGGTTGGGTGGGTCACTAACCTACCTCTAGGTCCGTTTTAGGTCCTTGGAATGCATACTGCTGCGCCCACCCCAGTGGGCCATCCAAGCTTCTCCAAGGCCATTTCTTCGCTGGGATTTCCCTACTTTCTGAGGTTCTCTCTGGGAGAGCAAAGACTAATATCTTCTGCACCTCACAATCGTAGTTGGGGTTTTGTCCAGCTTCATCCTTCTCCACGACTCCCCAGTCCAGGCCAAGCCCAGGAGCTGGTGCAGGGTCTTTCTCCAAGACCTACCAAGACAACTTCCCAGGGAGCTATCATTTTCAACACTGCTTTCTCTTGCAACCTGGGGAATCCTTGCTCTTCCTCAACTATAGTCCCTCCCATATTTTTCTGTGCACTTTTACAACTCACATACTGGAAAAAGTACTCTCTTCTTTGTTTCCTCCTATCATAGTCCTTCTCTGAGAAGATAGAGAAAGAGTAGCTGATGAAAGGGGTAGGGGAGGAAATGATGGAGAATACGTCCATAAACGTTTCAATTGTTTTTGCTTCCATTCTAATGAGGCGTGAATGGGAAACAGACATAGCTGAGTGATTTAACCGTCACAGATTCTCATAATTAGCTTTAAGACAGCCTTGGCCAGGTTTCAGAACATCCAGAATGATGGTCATATTGAATGTCCGCCTTTAACTCAGCCCCCAAAGGAATGAAAGACCCTTCAGTGTGGACCTACAGGTACAAAGATTTATGCCTCATTAGATTCCACAAAGACATAAAACCTCTTCCAACAGAACCAGTGGGAGCAAGTAACTGCAGACCAGGAGACATGTAAGCATATAGCATTCACCGATTGGCATACTTTGAATTTTTAGGGGGAGGTACAAGTGTCAAGGAAGGCCTTTTTTTTGAAAAACCCAACAGAAGCTAGTAAAAGTAAATTTTGTGCTTTTAGTTCTGAGTCATCTCCTCCTGCTGTAGGTTTGGTGATCCCGCCGTGCTGGTGGCTTTACCGATTTATGCCTTCATGCCTGTAGTAGAGAACTGTGAGTATCTATGTGCCAGGCCCTGTACTAGGAACTCAGGCACAAGCAGGAGCGAGCAATCCGTGTTGTGCTGTCTCCTAATCCAACCTGACCAGTCTATGCGTATGAACTTCGAAAACCATTAAATCAGGATTAAACCAGGATTTTGGCCAGAAACATCAGTTATTATGGGCTAAAAAAATGTGTTGTTAGGAGACATGAGACTAAAAAAAATCCTTAACAGTGGCTTTCAGAGAACAGGCAAAGAATAGAATGAAAAGGCCCTTTATTGGTGTGTAACTGTGTGAACAGAGCAGGGCCATGAAGGCATTGGGCCCTCTGAGTATCAGGTTAAATGCCATTGTGTTATCACCGGTCTAATGAATTTTCAAAGTATCATTCTAACGCAAATCCGGTGAACAACAAAGATAAAGAAATTTTGCTGCTGCAGCTGAAAACATTGCCACTACCACAGCGCTTTCTAAACCAGCATACGCTCCCTCCTCAAAACAAACATCTCTTTGAACCTATAGTTCCTTTTTTTTTTTAAAAAAAAAAAGATTCTATTTATTTATTTGACAGAGAGAGTGAGAGAAGGAACACAAGCAGGGGGTGTGGGAGAGGGAGAAGCAGGCTTCCTGATGAGCAGGGAGCCCAGTGTGGGACTCTTGATTCCCGGGACCCTGGGATCATGACCTGAGCCCAACGAAGGCAGACGCTTAATGACTGAGCCACCCAGGCGCCCCTGAACCTATAGTTCTTAACCCAAGTTAAAGACCAAGAGAAAAAGAACTCATTGTATTCTAACAGTGAAGGAACCAAAAGGGCACATATTTCCCTAACTTTACAATCTCACATATTCCCAGAAGTTCTAGCTCCCTGAAAGTAAAGAATAATGTTATTTTTTCCCCTTACAGATCACCATGTTCTCCACCAACATGAAAAGCTGAAACTTTCTTTGTCAAATTTCTATGAATTAGTGGTAACTATGGGGTTTACAGAGTTGAATCAGGTCATTGGTTAAAAAGAAAGGTCCTCTTATAGAAATTATAGGGGTTTTTTGTTTGTTTGTTTTGCTATGGCCAAATGTTCAAATAGTTAAGGGTCAAAGGTCTTTCCACATGAAATTTAAACAAAGTGGGTGTTCAGGTGAGCTTTCTTGTGGGGATTAGTAATTTTGAGTATTCAATATATAAAACAAAAGTAAGAAATACCTCTTGTCAAATACCTAGTCGGTGCTATCAGGATTGCTGCCGTTTTATACACACTTTATTCAAATCTCATTTGAGATGAAAACTGTGTCCATGCCCTTCAGCCTAGGAAAAAATATAACTGAGGAAAGAAGCTGCTTCTTTGACTAAGAACCATAAAGTCCCTTTCCATGGTGTTTGCTAGTTATTAGGGAACCATGTCCCAGCCTGCATAGGTGGAACCACAGAATGCCTGAAGGTGGGCTGGGGGTGCGGGGTGGGGTGATGTGTGAAGAGAATTGCTGACTCAGCATCTTCTCTGCGCGTGCCCCCCACCTCCCGCCCCACCCCATATTGGGTCCCTCTCTACCAAGTCCAGGGTTTCACTGGAGGTCAAGCTGGGTCACTCTCATGTGACTCTCTTACAGAGTGTTGGTAATGCACACTATATCTTCAGAGCCTTCCATCCAGAGACTAAATTGCAATAGGTTATTTTGTTTTCTACTTTTCCAATTAGGCCAGTGCCCAGATTTATGGCTTTCTTCCATTTTTGGCAGTTGGCTCTTCTTTCCCTGAAAAGGCAGCAAATCTGCCTCCCGCTTCATCCTCTTCATGTTTCTGACTAGCAAATATGAAATTCTAATGACAGTGATCTTTCAAAGTTTAATTCATAGCTGGGAATTCCTCTTTTAATCTTCCCAGGCTTAACTGGAGAAGCATTAGACTTAATGCCCTTCTTCTTCCTATTGAATCTTTTTATAGGGCCAGAAAAGACCTGGCATCCTGGTTTTCCAACATGTGCACCGTGGACATCTTTCCCAAACTCTGTGAACTGATGCATCACTAAAATCTAGGTTTATATTCCAACTGATGACAAATATGGCCCTAAATAGCCTTCCATGGTTTCTAGATCTTCTCGGTATGGTTGACTGGTGTTTTGTCCTACTGCCTTAGAGTTGATGATGTGCAGGAAGCCATGTTCTGTGACTGACTGGAGTAAGAGATTCTGGCCACTCAAAGGTTAACACTCATCTCCTTTCTCATCTGTGAGGAAGTAATCAGATACCCCCATTTTTCACAAATGCTGGCAAGCCACCATATGCCACCTGGTCTCTTATTAGTCAGTTTGAACAGCATGGGTTAAGAGATATGGAGTCGGCCAAGTTGAGCCATTGCTGAGGGTGGTATAATTATTATTGTTCCTCTCTTCCTCACATCTGTCACTGTATTAGGTCCTGCCAAAGTTCAAATGAATTAAGAAATAAGATACAGACGACACAAAAATGGCTTTAGATTTGTGGCTTTAGTTCGTAGAATTTGCCCCAATTCTCCCTCTTCTAAAAGTTTATCCACCAAGGGACTGGCTCGGACAATAGGAACAGGCCCTGTAACTTATGACGTAGAGTGGAGCTGACAGACATAGCCTTCGGAGGCTTACAGCTCAGAAGAAGAGAGAGAGAGCGCGCAAATCACGTGTGCTCAGTTCCATTACCAAGTTCATGGGTTTGATAAGTCCTCCTCATTCCCTGAGGAAGAGGTAGCGAAGGGGCAGAAGGAAGTTGATTGTGTTCTTTTCTTCTGGATAGTAGAATGGAAATTCTTTTCCCTCTGTGGGCACATGAGCAATGGGGACTAAGTGGTCACCTCTAACACAATTGTAGATGCTAAAAGAGTTGAAGGAAGGCCAAAGACATGTTTGGTGGTTGCTGTCCAAGCTGCCCTTGCCAAGATGGGCTTGGCTGGATCCTGAGGGGTAAGGTGGGCGTCAGAGCCACAAGTGAATCCTCTCTGGCTTTCTTCCTGGCCAACAGTGCCTTGGCAATGACTTTCATTCTTTCCTTCTCCCTCTTTATTCCATGCTAGGCTTGTGGAACTCATGACTGACTAGACCAAGACAACCCTTTCTCAGTAAATAATCACTTGCTTTAGGGAGCAGTTTAACTGTCTCAGGGCTTGCCTTCCCACCCACACCCTACCCTAACTCAAAGGCCTAGCTGAGAATTCTGACCCAACCTGAACCTGATGAACAGACTGTGGTCAGGATGTCAGGCAGAGGCAGGAGGGATAAGCCACTGTCTTGGCCATGCCCTTTCTTGATGTGGCTAAAACTATCTTAAACTATAAACAAACAAACCCACCAACCTTTTAATTTATAAAGTTCAGTGCTTCATCTTCTTATTCAAATATCATTCATTGATGTTTTTAAGATTTATTTATTTATTTATTCATTTGACAGAGAGAGAGAGACAGCAAGAGAGGGAACACAAGCAGGGGCAGTGGGAGAGGGAGAAGCAGGCTTCCTGCCAAGCAGGGAGTCCAATGTGGGACTGGATCCCAGGACACTGGGATCATAACCTGAGCCGAAGGCAGACACTTAATGACTGAGCCACCCAGGCACCCTTCATTGATATTTTTATTTTTAAAATTTATTTATTTGACAGAGAGAGATCACAAGTAGGCAGAGAGACAGGCAGAGAAAGGCGGGGGGAAGCAGGCTCCCCGCTGAAAAGAGAGCCCCATGTGGGGCTCAATCCCAGGACCCCAGGATCATGACCTGAGCCGAAGGCAGAGGCTTTAATCCACTGAGCCACCCAGGCACCCCCATTGATATTTTTAGAAGTTAGCTATGTTAAGAACAAGAGGGGAAAATGGATGACTGAGAGGAGCATATTTTCAGGTAAGTAAGTCATGTTTATCATATCGAGGTTTTCTTTTTAACCTATTTAGCTATAAAGATGACTATTCGGGTATTTATAGATACATATATAATCTCTGTGTATTTATCTATCCTGAATTAAATAGCATTCTTAGTAAAAGCAACAGAATACATTCTGGCTAGTTTTTGGTGGGAAAAAAGTTCCAAGTTGTGACTCAAGATTGCCACACCTGGTTTGCATCTCTCCCAGAGTTTCTTTGGGCTCCTGGAGCTCAGTGACCTGGTAGAAACTTACCCTGTCTCCATAGGGAAAGCTAACAATCTCCATTTTCCTCCTTAAGTCAAGGATGACTCACACTAGAATGTGAGACAGAAGAAGAGACATTATCATTCTTCATTTGTCCTTTTGTTTCTTCATTTATTTACTCTGCAATCCTTCTAAACCCAGAGCTTAGTACGCTCTAGTATCATAGCAGCCTTAACATTCAAGAAGCACTGCCAAAGGGAATTCTATCAGCTTTCTGGGAGGTGAAGAAAATCTCTGAAAAGAGAAGATCTGTAAAAGAACGTTAAATGGGATCCTAACATATGTCGACACTTGTTCAAATCCCCACCTTTTCTAGCCTTTCCCACACTCTGTCATAAGCCTCATGGTTCTCTCCTCAAACTTGCCCTCAAAACTCCTCTACCTGCCAGTACCACATTATTTAGATTATTTCAGCTCTTGATCTAGTGTCTCCTCTATTTATTACTATGCAGACATGTATTTGGGGGATAGAGGACAACCGCCAAAGAAATCCATGTTCAGCCTTAGAATTCTGTGTTAGTGATCATCCCTGTGGGTTCTGATGGGGGAAGTGGGAAGATCCACGGAGAACAGAGGGAATTGCGCTGAGACAGTGCACCAGAAAGCCAAACTCCACCCCCTAACCCATCTGTCTCTCTATTTTTCATCATAAAAGCCCAAAGAACAAGTTTATGGAAGACAGAAGTCTCTTCAGAAGGTGGAAAGGGAGGCAGAGAAGCTAAGCAGGCAGAAAACTAAATCCCCAGGAAAGGGGATAGTTAATGATTGTGAATCCAAATATTAATCATTTTTGTCTGGTCACCATCCATTTATTCATTCATTTATACATTAATGAATGAATGCGATCATTCATTACATTCATCATGATGTAAGTCATACATTTATTCATTGTATGAAAGCATACAAGGAAATTGTATGCTTTCATTCTTTAAACTATTAAGTCAATAACGTGTACCAGGTCAGTGGCCCAGTATTGGGATTTCAGCAATTAATAAGACCGAGCGTGGTCCTTGTCCTGGGTAACCTCGCCACGGGTTCTTCTCCCAGCCAGCCTGCCTTTTTATCCGTGCTCTCGGGTTGGTTTGTTCCTGTTAGCAAGGTTGCGCCCCCTGGCGGCTCCCTTCAGCAAGAGCGGACACAAGGAGCAAAAGATGTCCCAGGCAGCTCCCTCTGCTAGCAGGAGCAGCGCCCCCAAATGCCTTTTATATCCTGCTTCCATCCGTGGTAGTTCTCTCTCTCCCTCTCTCTCTTTTCCTTTTAAATTGAGGCATAGTATTTATTTTTTTAATTTTTAATTTTTTATTAACACATAATGTATTATTAGCCCCGGGGGTACAGGTCTGTGAATCGCCAGGTTTAAACGCTTCACAGCACTCATCATAGCACATACCTTCCCCAGTGTCCATATAACCCAACCACCCTCTCCCTGCGTGGTATTCTCTTAAAGTGCCTGTTGACTCAGTGTTGTGAGAAGGGCTTGATCCTTAGTGCCGGGACCAAGTGTCTCAGCATCACCTCCAAGGAAACTAAGCTGTCAATGGACACTAGCGATGCCAGGTAGGTCCCTCTTCAAAAGCCTTTGCTCAAAGCCACTGGAGCAGGTTGCTCAAACTTGAGTACTGACCAGAAACATTAAGGAAAGCAGCGCTACAGCCCCTAAGAATGTGTCTGCAAACTCCAAGCTGAGAAATGCCTCCTTAAGTAATGTCTGATTCTATTAAAATGTTCATGTATATATTATCATAGAAGTTTTATTGATATACAAAAAAATTTCTTCTTGGATCACTAAGATGAAAATAGAAAAAAATTAGAGAGTTCAGAAATGTTCCAGAATATATCCATTGGCCTGCCAAGCTGGATCCCACAGCTATTTTGAAGAAGCGGACCTCACCTCACCCCACATCATCTCACATCTAGCCACCTCCTGCCAGAGCATCCTGAAGCAAGGCACAGAACACTGATTCTCTGATGGTTTAGGGTGACCTTTCAGTTTTCTTAACCAGTGCACTCAGGACTGTTATGTCCATAGGAAGGTAACCAGGAAATTGACAAAAGCTGAATTTTTTCTTAGCTAATTTCCTACCGGGCACTCAGAGGGCACAGGGACACCCAAACAGTTCAAATCCCAGGAATGACTTCATGGTTCCTGAGCATAATTTTTAGTAGCAGATACTCCTACTGCCTACCTAGCATCAGCTCTCCCCTTCTTTATGACCAAGAGATTCCCAATTCTGCTCAAGGTGACAATAAGCCCAACTGCATTTTCTGTGTAATTAACAGTGATGAAGAGACATGGTTTTAGCCTTAGGCTGGAGTTGTAAGCAGAATTGCTGGGCAGGACTTCTAGAAAGCTCTTTTTTTTTTTTTTTTTAAGATTTTCTTTCTTTATTTGAGAGAGAGTGCACACGTGTAAGTTGGGAGAAGGGCAGGAGGAGAGGGAGAGAGAGAATTTAAAGCAGACGCCCCATGGAGCATGGAGCCCATTGTGGGGCTGGATCTCATGACCCTAAGATCAAGACCTGAGCCAACATCAAGAGTCAAACACTTAACTGACTGAGCCACCATCCATAGACAGCTTTTTAAAAAAAAGTGGTTTAGGCACTTTTAGCCCTTCGCCTTACCCATTCTCTAGTATGAAGCTTGTGAAACTTTCATCGTATTCATGAGCATGGCAGTCGCATACTGAAAGTGGTGGGTGCTGAGGCCCAGAGGAACCCAGGTCCCTGGTGGCCTTCTCCATCCTTTGTATAGGCCTCAGCCACTGTTTTTAGAGGTTTCAGTCACTTACAACCAAATACAATCTCTGACATGCTATTTAAACAAAACTTGCCTGTTTTCCTTGCAGTGACATTTAAGTAATATTTCTGTAAGTTTATTCTGAAAGCATGTGGAGTCTTGCAAGCATGTTGAAAGAATTTATTTTTCTCTTCTCTCAAAGTGAAAAAGAGATCTGAATGTGCTATATCTCACAGTTTTATAGACATAAAGTAGAATTTGTAACTCCTTGTTTCTGAAGTAGGAACACAACTTTGGTTGGTTGGTTTGTGGGTTTGTCTTATTCAAGGCTCTCCAAAGAAAGAGAACAAATAAGATATGTGTATATGTTGAGAAGGAGATTTATTATGAGGAATTGGCTCATGTAATAACGGAGGTCAGCAAGCCCAAAATCTGTGGTGTGGGCTGGCAGTTCTGGGAGAGCCAATGCGTTGTTGAGGTCCAGAGGCTGGCTGTGTGGAGAGTTCCCTCTTGCCTCAGATGGTTGTTGGTCTTTTGTTTTAGCCGTCCCTTCAACTGATTAGATGAGGCCCTACCCTATTAAGAAGGGCAATCTGCTTTCAAAAGTTCACCAATTTAAACTTGAATCCCACCTAAAAACATCCTCCAGGTTGACATATAGTATTAACCATCACAGGGTTTATATTTTTTTGTTTATTTTTTAAAGCAGACTGACTCTGGAAAAAAATGGGATGTGCATCTGTGGCTTTGCCAAATCCCTGGGGTTATTTTTTTTCTCTTTAAAAATATAAACAGTGTACAAAATCCATAGCTACCTCTCCACAATAATCATATCACTCCTGGCTTTAAGGAAAGGTTAACAGAGATATATGGAAGTTCCAGGAAAATTGTATTTATTGAAATCTCAAGCCCTGCCCCCCCAAATCTGCTCAAATGGCAAATTCCAGAGGGACCAGAATTTGTCATTAAATTCTAATTAACCAAGAGAAAGAGCACCTACTTTGAAGTCGAGCAGGGAGCTCCAGGATTTAATTCTGTGCTATAAGCCTGACATTCTAATTCTGGAATTCAATCACACCATACATCTTTTTTTCCCCCCCATTCAAAATAGTAATTTAAAATATCATATAGTTTTCTGAATCTAGGCTGTCAAGGATCCTGCTAGTTGCTGTTATCAGCATACACTGTAAAGAAACCCTGGCTGGTCTACCCGCAGAAACAGAACCACGTGTTCTACAAGGAATTTGGAACACCTTACACACATATGTTACAGATTATGTCTTTTGAAAAAAAAATTTAATAGGACATTCTTAAGGTTAAGAGGATAGCAAAGCCAAAGGTAAGATTAGCACACAAAATGTTAACAATGTCCTTTTCTGTTTTTTGGAAATGAGCCACAAATCTGGCTTTAGTATTTCTAGTGGTAAAGGAAGTGAGAAATCCAATTGATTACAGGATTTAGAATGTTCCATAAGATAAAGTAAAAGGAAAACTTAATATTCCAGAGAAGAATATAGTCTTCCTTGATTCTGAGTCTCCTATAAACATGAAATGTCATGGATAAGACCCTTGATAATATTCCTACTGAAATGTGTACATCCTATGTACATGTATGATTTTCATACCACCATTTATGATAGGGAATCTTAAAATACTAATTCTGGAAAACAAAGAAAGAGTTCTACACAGGAACAAAATAGTTAATCTCAGTATGTCACTCTCTGTAGCTTGATCTATGGGCAGAATGTGAACTCTAGAATAATGATTTTTGTACCACCCATCCTGGATACTCTTGAATTTCAGAGAGTGCTTCTAGAGCGATCCTCATGGCGGGGTTGTGGGGGAGCAGGCTGCAAATATTTTTTGCGGAAAACTTTTGCATCTATGCTTAGGAGGGGTATTGGCCCAGAGTTTCTTTGCTCATAATGTCTTTGTCTGAATGCCACTGGCCTTAGAAAATGAGCTGGGAAGTGCTCCCCCTCTTCAATTATCTAGAAGATATAATGTAGAGTTAGTATCATTTCTTTTTTAATTATTTGATGGAATTCACTGTTAGCATTGTTTTGCATTTCTCATTGTTTTGCATTTCTCTTGCATTCTTTATCCAAGACTCCCTTCGGTAAGGTTGACAGATAAGATACGGAATTCCAGGTTAAAATTGAATTTTAGGAAATAGCAAATAATTTTCAAATAAAAGTTTGCCACATGCAATATTTGAGCTATAATTATATTAAAATATTTTTCATTATTTATCTGAAATTCAAATCTAACTTAAGAGAGTCAAAATTATGTGAATATACAAAAACTTGCCCATGAATGTCCATAGTAGAATTATTCTTTTTTTTTTTTTTTTTACGATTTTATTTATTCATTTGCCAGAGACATACAGAGAGAGCACAAGCAGGGGGAGTAGCAGGCAGAGGAAGGAGCAGGCTCCCATTGGAGCAGGGAGCCCAATGGGGAACTCAATCCCAGGACCCTGGGATCAGGACCTAAACTGAAGACAGGTGCTTAACTGATTGAACCATCCAGGCATCCCTCTTAGAAGCATTATTCTTAATAGCCAAACAGTAAAAACAACCTGCTTATCTATCAATAGAAGAGAGGATAAACAAAATTTGGTACATGTATACAATGGAATATTATCAGTCACAAAAAGGAATGAAGCCTGATTCATGCTGTAACATGAATGCACCTTAAAAACATTCTGCTAAGATGAAAGAAGCCAGACACAAAAGGCCACATATTATGTAATTAACATGAAATGTCCAAACTGTCAAAACCAGGAAGAGAGAAAGGAAATGAGTCCTGCCAGGGACGGGAGGAAGGGGGAATGGAACATGACTGGTAGTGGCATGGGGTTTCCTTTGGAGGTGATGAAAATATTCTCAAATTAGATACTGGTAGTAGCCACATGCATGATGAATACACTGAAAACTACTGCATTGTAAAGCACTACTGTACTTTACAGGGGTGAATTTTATGGTATGTGAATTACATCGCAATAAAAAAAATAACAAATGAAAAATTTAACTAGGCACCATCCTGAAGTATTTGCTAAATCTGGGTGCGTCTGATGAGTGAAACCCAAGTTACAGGCCTCTGCTCTGTAGCCCCAAGGAATCTGGGAAATGCTGCTTTGGGGCTTCTAACGTGGAAAACTACAAAAATGTATACAGAAGATCCGAAACATGGGGTGGGGGCAGTCTCAGGGGGCAGCTGTCTACTACAGATTCTGAAATCCAAGCGCCTGGGTCTGAAAATCTTGTCTGCCGCTTGTCAGCTGTGAGGCTCAGGAAAGTTACAGGGGCATCCCCTGCTTTTTGAAAGTTCACATTATACCACTTTGCTTTTAGGGAAGCCCTACATTAGCACCTGCTTCTGCTAACGGAAAGAGAGCTGAAGAGTATTTTCATGTTTAGGTTACAACCACAAAGTGAAAAGTGAAAGCAGCATTAAGTGGGGAGGTCACAGCAGGCTGTCCCAGAGGCATCATGTCCCCTCCGTCCCCACCCCCCCACCCCCCTCTCCCCCCAGCCCCTGAAGCAGAGCAGGGCCACTAAACTCCTTCCCGAGTAACTGGGAACTATACTCAGGAGCTCAGCTGGAAGCCCACAGCTGTGAACTGTGTCTTCGAGCCTCTGTGCTTTATTTCAAATTTTTTCGTGCATCTGTTAGCAAGATATGTCCTGAAGTATCAGAAAAGCCTAAGAGAGGTTAGTTTTAGGGTCTGGGAACACTCAAAAAATTTTTCCATATAAACGAAGGTAACTATTTCTGCACTCTGTGCCATTTTGGCATAGGGAAGGTAGGAATGCTCTACTCTCCAAGAGCAGAGGAAACCTTGTAACCATCTGCCTCTCGCTTTCCTCAGGCATAAAATTTGTCAATTCTGGTAGTACGATGGTTCCTAATGGGTCTCCCTGTTTACCTCTGGCTTTCTCCCTGCTGTCTCCATTCACAGAACAGCCAGAGGGATCCTTGTAAAACCTAAGTTAGATTGTGTCACTTTTTTTGCTTCAAACTTTTCAGTGGTTTCCTAGGATAGGGACTCAAACTGAGGACACTCTTCCAGAAGTGGAATCAAAAAGTTGAGCAGGACACAGACAAGAGAGATCAAGGAAAGAGAAGTACACATAAAAGTCGTGGAAGGAAATTGCCAGATCTTAGAAAACAATTCTTCACATTTTCTAAACCTACACACACACAAAAACCAAGTAAACAGAAGGGGGAGCTCTGTGGTGTTAGAAAAGCTATCTTGAATGAATATTAAATAAAAATGAGCCACAGAAAGGAATCAAGATCAAATCCCAAAGAAAGTTGTCACAAAGAGAATAAGGGACAGACTTATCCCTTGCAGTCAATAAAGCACACAAGAAAGACAGTGCCTTTAAAATAAATTAAATTGGTAGCCTATTGTTTCAAAACAAGCTAAAATACATCCAGAAAAGAAGATTATAAGAAAACAGCATAAATTAGATTTGACAAAACACAGAAATGAAATGACAAAACTCAAGAACTCAGTATGAAGAATGAAAGAAAAAGTTATTTTCGATATGATATCTGAGCTGCGAAGAACACAGAAGGAAATCAATACAATAAATATGTCTTAAGAGACGTTGATGGTGAAAAAGAAACATGTTAAAAATCAAAAAGATATGGAGAGGAAGTACAAATACTTCAAACATGCAAAAAGATCTGTACAGATAATAAGAGCCACTGAAGGGGGAAAAAATGCCAGAGAAAAAATACTTAAAACTTTAATTCAAGAAAAAAAAATTCTTGGAAAAAAAAAGATTTGAAAGTATATCATGAAAGAGGATACCATTTAACTGACCCTAGCAACCCAAGATGACCAACATGGTATATCAAATTACTGGATTTTAAAGGAAAAGAAAAAAGCCTTTGGACATCTAAGCAAAAAGAGCAAGTGCCTGATAAAGGAATGAAAATAGAATGTCTTCAGACTTTTCAACAGTAACACTCCATGCCGTAGAAATTTGAATAATGACATATTTTAGATGCTCGGAAAAAGAAAATGAAAGAATATTATATCCCACAAAATGACTTTCCAGTATAAAAAGCACAACCTGTTATCAGCATACAAGAAGGCAGAGAATATTGTCCCCCTGAGCCCTTCCCGAGACAGCCAAAATGATTCCAGGGACTTTGAAGTATTGGCTGATGGTGAGGACTGAAGGTGTTGTTCATTGTTGAATTGAGACTGATTGCCGGCTGATAGGAAGAGAGTACCCCATGTCAGGGTGGTATGGTATGACATGGTATGACAACGTAGATGTAAAGCAGCTATACTTGAAAAAAAAAAAAAAAGAAAGAGAATGAGAATAAGGATAACATTGCAAAAAATGGGTAGCTATTTTCAGTAATCATAATTCATGGTGATAGCGTCAGTCTTGTTATTCTGAGACTCTAATGTGGGATAAAGCCAGTGAATACTGATGAGATATTCTAATCCTATCACCCACTGTGTTCTTGAGAATCAGTCCTTTTTTTTTTTTTTTTTTTTTTTAGATCTTATTTATTTGAGAGAGAGAGCACGAGTAGGGAGCTAGGGAGCGGGGGGTGGGCAAAAGGAGAGGGAGAAGCAGGCTCCCTGCTGAGCAGGGAACCCAACGCTCTATCCCAGGACCCTGTGAGCATGATCTGAGCTAAGTCAGATGCTTAACAACTGAGCTGTGCAGGTTCCCTGAGAACCAGAGCTCTTATATGAAAGAAAAGAGTCTTGATATTTATAGTTTTGATATGCGAATGGAAATGTCAGTAGGAACACATGAAGTATTTAAAAAACAAGTATGGGGCGCCTGGATGGCTCAGTGGGTTAAAGCCTCTGCCTTTGACTCAGGTCATGATCCCAGGGTCCTGGGATCGAGCCCTGCATTGGATGGAGCCCTGCATTGGGCTCTCTGCTCAGCAGGGAGCCTGCTTCTTCCTCTCTCTCTCTGCCTCCCTGCCTAGTTGTGATCTCTATCTATCAAATAAATAAAATCTTTAAAAAACAAGTATGTGTGAGTGTGTGTGCATGTGCATAGGTGTGTGTACATCTGTATGTCTTCATGGAAAAGCTCTAGAAACAGGGACAAACCCAGGTACCTATGAATACCCCTAATGTTCAGACTATCATCTTGAAACACTATTTCAAGAAACCAAGACTTCTTATTTTTGGAGAAACAGCTGATTTCAGGTATGGGGCAAGAAATACACAAAATGATCCTAACAGATTCTGTTATCCCAGACAGTAAGGTAAGGAAACTGTCAAAAACTACAACGCTGTGTGAAAAAGACTCAGGGCCAGGGCGCCTGGGTGGCTCAGTCAGTTAAGTATCTACCTTCAGCTCAGGTCATGATCACAAGGTCCTGGGATTGACTTCTGCATTTGGCTCTCTTCTCAGTGTGGACCTGCTTCTTCCTCTCCCTCTGCAGCTTCCCCTGCTTATGCATGTACTCTCTCTCTCAAATAAATAAATAAAATCTTAAAAAAAAACCTCAAGGGCCATCTTGAAGAGGTTTCCCTTGGTCAAAGGTGGAGTAATTTGAGGCCAGTAAATGACAATAACTACCATGAATGCATCACATAAAATATACTTGAATTGATGAGTTCATAATATTTTTAAAATATAAAAATAAGTGGTCAATTTGGAGGATAATAGGGAAACTATTATTATCTTGAAAACGGGTAAATAACTGGAAAGAATCAAACATTCACCCTGCCTTTCCTATGTGAACTTTACCTCTGTGTCACCAAAGAGTAGAAAAGGAGAGCATCACTTTATAAAATTATTCCAGCTAATAAATGAAAACTAAATTAGATCATTTGAATGTCACTAATTTTCAACTACCAGTGAATTAATGTATCTAGTGAACATCCATCACTGCTAATATCATAAAAAAGAGCCATCCACACCTTCTGGGTCTCCTGATGAAAGAACACATGATATCTATTCTCCCCAAAAGAAGAGAACTTGAATCTTGTCAAGCCTCTGAATCCAGCTCCCAATCAGAGGACAGTGGGACATTTTGAATGCATCTTTTTTGAATTGCATTTTTAATGCAATCAGCAAAACCATAACTGTGGAAAATTCCACAGGTCCCAGTGTGTGGTCCCAGACCAGCCACACCTACATCACCTGGGAATTTGCTAGAAAAGCAAATTCTCAAGCCCCAACCTGAACTACTGAATCAGAAATTCTTTTTTTTTTTTTTTAGATTTTATTTATTTATTTGACAGAGAGAGATCATAAGTAGGCGGAGAGGCAGGCAGAGACATAAAGAGGAGGAAACAGGCTCTCCGTCAAGCAGAGAGCCCGATGCGGGACTTGATCTCAGGATTCTGAGATCATGACCTGAGCGGAAGGCGGGGGCTTAATCCACTGAGCCACCCAGGTGCCCCCGAATCAGAAATTCTTGAAGTGAGGTCCAGCAATCTATACTGTAATGAGCTTTCTAGGTGATTCTGATGCAGGTTTATGTTTGAGAACCAATGCTCTAAGTCAAATGGCCAGGGTTCTTTAATGGAAGTGTAAGGAAAAGAAAAGGGAAAGAGAAGCTATCAATTAAGAGAGATATATCAAAACCTTTTAAATGAATGAGACTAAGTTACACTAAGGACCTGCATTTGGGTGTGAAACCATAAAGAACCATAAGGACATTCATTATTTGTACAAATCAACAGCATGGTTACTTTTGAAGAAATGTAAAGTTATAACTTTACTAAAGTCAGAGCACATGGAAGGATCTTTGGAGTGTTGGTGAAGTTTTATTTCTTCAACCGGCTGGGGATTACAAGGGTTTGACTGGTGATACTTTATTAAGCTATATGTTTGTTTTGTGTGGTTTTCTGTATTTTTGTTTTATTTCACAATAAAAAGTTATAAAAAATTACTGTTCATTGAATGAAATTATTTAAACCTCTGGGGCCTTAGCTTCTTTGCCTGGGCTATGAAGATAAAGTTTCATGCTCACTCTGGAATTTGACTTTACAACCCAAATAATGTTGACCTTATAGTAGTTATTTGTCATGGTTATGGGAAATGACTGCATACACTATAGTCCTCCAAGCCAGTACTTAAATCCTATTTGGGGAGTGAAGAAAGCAGAAAGGACTGGCTTAATTTTGACAGTAATTGTCTCTATACTTCCATTTTGTCTTTACAACTGCCTGAGAAATATACTTTCTCACCAGAAGCCCATCAAAAAAAGAGGAGGAAGCTGTAAAGGCGTAATCCTCTGAGGCAGTAACACCTCCTCGTTCTTTCTCTCTCGGGAGGATATATGTTTAAAATCACTATCCTGCCTAAGACTGTGATCATCACACAGGCAAGATCTGCTGAGAACTGGCATGGGATTTCGGGTGTGGGGGTGGCTCAGTCAGTTAAGTGCTCAACTCTTGATTTTGGCTCAGGTCATAATCTCAGGGTTGTGAGATTGAACCCCGTGTTGGGCTCTGCTTAAGAGCTTAAGATTCTCTCTCTCTCTCTCCTTCTGCTCCTCCAGCCACCCCCCACCCCAATTAAAAAATTAAATAAAGAAAAAGAACTGGCATGGAATTCAAAGTTGGGCAATTTCTTTTGGCTCAAATAAAGGGCAGCCTTAGCAAGGAGGTTTGAGTGATGCTACCTGGCAAGGTCCATGGATATCTGAGGTAGAGACTGAATTGCTGGTGTGGAAAGTCCAGCGAACTAAACCAGGGTAGGAGGTGGCCAGAGCCTTCATGGGCTGCTCTCCCCCTGACTGGTTGTGATCTGGCCCGACCTCTGTGGCTGCCAGACCAGGGAAGTGTGTGCCCACGGGTCTGAGGGTTTGTGTGCAGACAAAGGTAATTATGAAGGAGCTTGAAACTACTCACTTGGCTTTAGAACTTTCATATCCCTTAATTCTCTTACCCCCCCTTTTATATAAATATTTATTCCTTTTATAAATAAATATTTTAATGTGTTTTCTATTTAAGTTGAATATTAGATGATTTGTATTGTATTTCATAGAAACATCAGTCTATGGCTGACTGGAAATTAAAGTCTCCCCATCCCCCAAAATGGGTCTGCCACAGGTATTTGAGAAGCCCTGAAATATAGACCACATTAAAATTTTAAAATTCCATTCATTAAAAAGCATCATTAAGAATGAAAAGACAAGCAACAGAATGGGAGGAAATATTTGCAATATAAAATCATAACAGAGGGGCTCCTGGGTGGCTCAGACGGTTGAGTGTCTGCTTCCGACTCTGGTCATGATCGCAGGATCCTGGGATGGAGCCTTGCATTGGGCTCCTGGCCCGGCCGGAAGCCTGCTTCTCCCTCTTCCTCTCCTCTCCCCCAGCTCATGCTCTCTCTCTCTGTCTCAAAGGAATAAATTAAAAAAAAAAAATACACAAAGGACCAGTATCTAAAATATATAAAGAACTAATTAGAAAATGGGCAAGACTTGAATGGTCACTTCACATAGGAGGAAGTCCTGAGTGCCAATAATCAACTGATGGGCATCAATTCATTTGGGAAATGAAAATGAAAACCACAAGGTCACCAGATGGGCAAAAATTTAAGTCTCTCAATACTGCATGTTGACTGAAGGTACAGAAGCTCTAGTGTATTGTTCATGAAAGTGTAGAATTGGTGAAATCACTTTACAATCATCTCTGACGGTATAAATCTACCAGAGCTTAATGTACACATGCCCTGTGAGACAGCCACTCCACTACCAGACACACTACAGACATTTGATGCAAGTGAGTCCAATGGCAGATGCAAAAATTCTCACAGCAGCATTATTTGTAATAGCTCCAAATAGAAACAATGCAACTGTACACCCATCGCCTGAAGAATGGGTGAATTCTGGTAGATACACACCGTGGGACACTAAGCAGGAATGAAAAAACAATCCACAGCTTTACACAACACCACAGATTAGTCTCTCAGACATACATGGTTGTCATGGGGCTTCATCATGGCTCCCTCAGGGGAGCACAGGATGTTTCTGTGGATTCACTGCTCTATAAATTCAGATGTATCCTCATGCTGGAACATTCTCCTCTAGAGATTTATTTTTTTTAATTTTTTATAAACATATAATGTATTTTCATCCCCAGGGGTACAGGTCTGTGAATCGCCAGGTTTACACACTTCACTCCTCTAGAGATTTAGCTCCATCTTGGAGCTGAGGTGTCCTGGACACAAGACTGATAGAGTCTGGGGCCAGAAGGGACTTCAGAACCTGACTTCTAGTCTATGACAGGAAAGTCAGAGGCTGGGACCAGAACTGAGGTCACCAGAACCCCTTGCTGGAGTCCTTGTGCTCCAAATCACTGGGGTAGGGGTTGAGAAGACAGTTGTTGGAATTCCCAAGAGGGGAAGCAGAGAGGAGGTGTGGGAACCTAAGACCTGGAGACACTAGGACTGGCAGAGCTCCAGATAATGTACCTGGCTTCTCCAGCTCCATATCCTCAGCTGGACAGTATTCGGTCCAGGGGTTCCCAAACCAGCCCTAAATTTTGTGCTCTAATTTGCTAGCTAAGCTATCCCCTTCTTTATAGGCTGGGTGCCTGGTTCTATCAAAGTGTTCCTCCAACTCCTGTGGCCATATCCCCAGACTCTTTTGTCAGGGACCCAGGAGTTCCTAAGGTTCTTCCAAAACAGTTCCCTCCTTCATTTTGGTTATTATATTGCTTTTTGGTATCTTTATACTAGAGTCAAAGGATTAAGAAAAAATATTTTCTTTCATTCACTATTAATCAATCGTCCTATGTCCTTAACCTCAAACTTCCCCCGCCTTCTCCTGATCTAATTCTACCTGTCATTGCTCTTTCTCTGCTGTACCTTCTACCTCTCCCCTTCCATTGGTTCCTTCTTCTGTTGTATGGAATCACCCCCCTGCTTTCCAATGCTTCTCCACTCCCCGCTGAGGCCTAGCTCTATAGCCACTGCCCTGAGCGAATGCCTCCCCCTTCCTGCCCTCTGACCTGAACGATGTACTCCTTGCCAAGTACATTTCTCCATCATTGCACCAACCACAATGCCAGCAGGTGCCTGATGAATATTTGCCACATGAATGAATGACAAGCTAATGAAGGTGATATTCAAAATTGCATGGGTGATACTCATTTTGTTTGGGTGGGCAGAAGTGATAAAGATATGAAACTGATTCACTTCTTGAAGTTGGGAGATTTTTATTTTAAAGATTTATTCATTTATTTGAGACAGAGAGCAAGTGCTCATGAGCAGGGTAGGGGGGGCAGTGGCGGGTGGGGAGAGAGAGAAGCAGACTCCCCACTGAGTATGGAGCCTGATGCAGGGCCATGATGTCATGACCCTGACATCATGACTTGAGCTGGGATCAAGAGTCAGATGCCTAACAGACTGAGCCACCCCGGAACCCCGGAACTGAGTGACTTAACCCTTCCTCTGCCTTAAATAGTGATGAGTTAGCTGTACTCTTGGAAGTGAAAGCTTTTGTTGTTCTCCATGTTTCTCCACTATATCCTGACCACAATGAGCAGGGCCCTCCTAATCACGGCACATCTTACTGGAAAAGGTATACAATACTCTCACATTCCCACAGACGGCCTCTCCTGGTAGTCCCCACTATATAAAGGAAAGTTTCACATTTTGTTCACAAACTTTATAGGAAAAGGGTTCTATTTGCCAACCATAGGAAACAAAATGTTTGTTTCCTTTGGGTTCCTTTGGGACCATGGGAAAGTGATTTGTATTCCAGGAAAAACTGTACTTTGCATTATAAAGTTTTGATCTTTTCCCTGGTCATACACGCATAATATTCTTTTGTGGTGCTGGGCAGCAGCCACAGCCCCCAGACAGCCCCAGGTCACAGGGATAAATAACCAACATGCTTACAACCGTTCTATATGCATATGGCCATTCTGTTTTTCACTTTCAGTGAAAAACAATAAAGTGTATGAGATATTCAATACTTTACAATAAAGTGTATGAGATATTCAATACTTTATTATAAAATAGGTGTTGTGTGAGATAATTTTGCTCAACTGTGAGCTAAGTGGCCTGAGCACGTTTAAAGTAGGCTAGGCTAAGCTATGATGTTTGTTTGGTTGGTTAAGTGTATTAAATGTATTGTCAACGTACAGTATTTTTAACTTATGGTGGGTTTATTGGTAACCCCATCGTAAGTGGAGGAAGATCTGTCATTAGTTACAAGAGTGAGAATTAATTTTCAGAGGTCTCCCCGGTGTTTCTTGCGGGGAAGGGGCTGTACATTGCTGTTTCTTGGAACTCGGGTCTGTGAGTGACTCATTGTTGAGAATACACATCCAACTCAGCAGCAGAATGAGAATTAATAGTCTGCTGTAAATCCTGTTGGTTCACAGTTTGAAAGCTTGTTTTTGCACAGATGTTAATACTAATGTGTGGCTTTAAAACACTCCATCCATTATGCCAATGCTCTGTTCCAACATCCCGGGTGAAAGGGTATATCTGTTATTTTACTCACCTCCCTTTACACCAATTTTCACTTGGTGGTGGGAAACACAACCCACCCTCTATATCCCAGAACATAAAGAAAAGGCAATCTCCTTTCCAAGTTAAAAAACAGGACTCCATATGTGCAGGGGTGTGGGGGGTTATTTATTAGTGTTAATAATAAACACTTCAAAGTATAGGGATAGAGGGAACATTCCTGAACTTCATAAAATCTACCTGTGAAAGACCCATAGCAAATATCATCCTTAATGGGAAAAAGCTCGCAGCCTTCCCGTTGAGATCAGGAACATGACAAGGATGTGCACTCTCACCTCTCTTGTTCAACACAGTATTAGAAGTCTTAGCAACAGCAATCAGACAACAAAGAGAAATAAAAGAATCCAAATTGGCAATGAAGAAGTCAAACTCTCTCTCTTCGCAGATGACATAATTCTTTATATGGAAAACCCAAAAGACTCCACCCCCAAACTACTAGAACTCATACAGCAATTCAGTAACGTGGCAGGATACAAAGTCAATGTACAGATATCAATGGCTTTCTTATACACTAACAATGAAAATACAGAAAGGGAAATTCTCTTTTGGGAGTTTTGCTTAAAAAGGAGCCATGGCTATCAGATACATGAAAAAATGTTCATCATCACTATTCATCAGGGAGATTAAAATTAAAACCACATTGAGATACCACCTTACACCAGTTAGAATGGCCAAAATTAGCAAGACAGGAAACAACATGTGTTGGAGAGGATGTGGAAAAAGGGGAACCCTCTTACACTGTTGGTGGGAATGCAAGATGGTGCAGCCACTTTGGAGAACAGTGTGGAGATTCCTCAAGAAATTAAAAATAGAGCTTCCCTATGACCCTGCAATTGCACTACTGGGTATTTACCCCAAAGATACAGATGTAGTGAAAAGAAGGGCCATCTGTACCCCAATGTTTATAGCAGCAATGGCCACGGTCACCAACTGTGGAAAGAACCAAGATGCCCTTCAACAGACAAATGGATAAGGAAGATGTGGTCCATATACACTATGGAGTATTATGCCTCCATCAGAAAGGATGAATACCCAACTTTTGTAGCAACATGGATGGGACTGGAAGAGATTATGCTGAGTCAGATAAGTCAAGCATAGAGAGAGTCAATTATCATATGGTTTCACTTATTTGTGGAGCATAACAATTAACATGGAGGACAAGGGGAGATGGAGAGGAGAAGGGAGTTGAGGGAAATTGGAAGGGGAGGTGAACCATGAGAGACTATGGACTCTGAAAAACAACCTGAGGGTTTTGACGGGGCAGGAGGTGTGAGGTTGGGGGAATCAGGTGGTGGGTATTATAGAGGGCATGTATTGCATGGAGCACTGGGAGGGGTGCAAAAACAATGAATACTGTTATGCTGAAAAGAAATAAAAAATTAAAAAAGAAAAAAATAATAATAGATTTTAACACTGCATCTATTAATTATATCAATTAAAATGCAGACAGGGTTCATCCTGGAGTACCATGGAGGGATGCAGCTTACAGTTTTTAACCAGTCTTTGAAAAGTCCACATTTTTATTTAGAGTCATCACTCATGTCAACTGTCTCTACTTTCATGAGAAGGGAAAGTATGAACTCCAGCTTCCATTCTTTTGCCACACCCGGCAATAACTCCTAAAACATTTTTATGAGGTATCTTCATCTAAAATAGAGAAAATGTATAAATGTGGCACTGACGTGGATAGTGGCACCATGTTTATGGACAAGTTACCATGTTATCATGTGACTGCCATGAGGGACAAATTGGGACTGACAACACTAATCATGTTCTGAGGCGGTAACTCTCATTAGACGGAAGCCATTTTGTTCAGCTGAGCCCTTTCAAGGTTGCCGAGGTTGGAAGCCCGGGCTGGAGGAAGTTTAAGTGTTTTGTGTAACAGAGTGAGAAGAACCTAGAATTCTCAGTGTCAATCCATGTGGAGAGGAAGAGAGTGGAGAAGCAAAAGGGGGAGGGGGCAGAGGCAGTGGGAGGAACAGAATGAGGTGACCATTCTCTGTGTGGGAAATGGCCAGAGAACCACCCTCAGAGGTGGGAAGACCCACAAGATTATGGCTGGGAGTTCCTTTGCAGTAGTCTGGGTGGCTGTAATGAAGCATTAATTTATCCCTACGATCTTCCTCACTCCCCAGTCAAGTCTGCTACTCACACAGCGCGTGGATGGATGGCTACGGGGCTGTGTGGTGGGCAGAACTGTGGCCCTCAAAACTGTTCAAGGCTCTGGAAACTGTGATTACATCAGACAGCTCTACAGATGTGATCAAGGGTCTTGAGGTGGGGTGATTATTCTGGATTACCTGGGTGGCCCACTGTAACCACAAAGATCCACAGAAGTAGAAGAGGGAGGGAGAAGAGGGAAGGCAGAGGCAGGTGTGATTACAGAACAAAAGCCCAGAGAGATGCCAACATTGCTGGCTTTGAAGATGGAGAAAGGGCCAACACCAGGTGCTGGAAGAGAAAGGACTCTGGAAGAGAAAGGAGTCTGCGTCAACACTGGCACTTATCCCTGAGAGACTTGTGTCTGACCTCGGACCTCAAACTGTAAGATAACAAATGTATATTTTTAAGCCACTGAGATATGGTCATGTGGGGCAGCAGCAACAGACAACTAACACATGTGTAAGTCAGGGAGAGGAGTTGAGTAAAAAGGCAGGACAACGTAAGTATGATTCAGGGACCATCATGAGACCAGAGGGTCACAGTGGTGGACGTAGTAGAATTTGAAGTCAGAAGGGTCAGTCCAAGTCAGGCTGTGGAGAGCCTGAAATGAAAGATTGAGTTTAGACACGATCTCTGGACCCCTGGGTAGCCAATGACGGGTTCCAGTAAGGAGATGGAATGAGCAGAACTTCTGAAGGGGAGACCATGAGAACACTAAGGGACCTCTTGCAGTGTACTGTGTAAAAATGCCCAGGGCTGCCTCAGGGGCTCCACTGGGTTGAGGGGGGCAAGTGAACAAATGCTGGGACTGCCATCCTCACACCTCTATGGCACAGTGCCTTGTTCCCTGCTTCGTATTTTTAGCTTCTACTTCAGATTTCATTTGAACAAGGGACATGTATTTAAAATAAAATGAAAACATGGAATGGATACATCTTGCTCTAGTGAGAGGTTACGTGTCTGGTTCCAGGTCACCCAGCTGGAAGATGGGGAGCCCAGCACTCTGTCCTAGAAATCCTGACTCCCAGTCCCGAGCTCTTCTGCTTGTGGGTTAGAGGGATTGGAAGGGGACCTAGATGAGGGTATCTTCCAAGTGATTTTAGTTGTAGACTACCAAAGGTTTGACTCTGAAAGGAAGGCTCTAGAGATGAACTCTAAGTCACAAGGATCATATGTCTTAGAGACTCGGGGGACCCCAAGGCAGCTGGGCTTCACCCTCAGGTCCTCAGGTACCAGTGAGAAACAGGAATTGGACCTCTTCCCAAGTCCATGGACAGAAGGAATGGACGCCTTAAAGCTCTAGCAGGAAGGAGAGCCGAATTAGCAGATCCCAAAGTGGGCACTGCTAACGATACAGGCAGGCCTTTCACAGGTGGTCCAGGGTTGGGTTAACAAAGCCAGAGAGTGAACCAGGTGCTGCAGAGAACTGCACTTGGGCTGCCGCCATGCTTCCAGAGGAATCCTAGCTCCGTCTATTAACCTCCTCGTGACCCCGATTCCAGCAAACTTGTAAAACCATAAACCAAACAGCTCTGTGAGGGCTCAGAATGAATGTTTAGGGCCTTGTGGTTGTCTAAGCACGCCTTTCGGTTGTCAGGGTATTATTATGTTAACAGGAACATGGTAATTACTTTTGCATTATTATAACACACCAAGTGATTTAAGCAGTAAAAAGGCTTTGATGAATTAGTAGTTCTTTTGATTCCTACAGTTTTGCGGCTCATGTTCAAAGACACCTTTTGGATCCATGGAAAAGCCACCGTAGCTTTTACCCAGATTTTCTTTTTTTCTGACTCCAAACCTGTATATCTCCCTCCGTTTTGGACTCTCCACCCGGAATCCCACTGCACCTCCTGCTCAGCTCGTTCGGGACCGAAACCCATTGCCCTGCACCCCCAGTCTGCTCCCCCTCCTTGATTTTCTGTCTGGGTGAGTGGCCCTTCCAGTCCTCTGGCCGTCCAAGCCCAGCACCCCGAGAGTTATCTTTAGCCTCTCTGTCAGCCACCACCGCCTTTTATAACCATAAAACAACATCAAACACCACCACAACAATAATAAGAGAGGCAGTCATGGGGCGCCTGGGTGGCTCGGCGGGTTAAAGCCTCTGCCTTTGGCTCAGGTCATGATCCTGGGGTCCTGGGATTGAGCCCCAAGTCAGGCTCTCTGCTCAGCGGGAAACCTGCTTCATCCTCTCTCTGCCTGCCTCTGCCTCTCTGCCTACGTGTGATCTCTGTCAAAAAAAAAAAAAAAAAAAAAAAGAATGGCAGCCATTTCTGAGTGCCTTTTATATTTTAGGCACCTCAGATAGATTTTTGCTAATCCATATAAATTCTGTAAATTTCATACTATTATCCTCATGCAATAGTCAAAGATCCTAGAATTCAGAGATTTTATTTCAGTAAAGTCCACTCGCTTATAGGGGATGGCCGGGGCCAGGATTTGAACTCACATCTGTCTGATTCTACAACATGCATTGCCAGCACAGCATCCAATAGATCACTAATGGTTCTGCCAAAATTCCCTGTTAAATGTTCCGAAATCTGCCTGTTTCCATCCGCAGAGCTGTTTGCTATGTTAGTTTAGGCGTTCATTAGTTCTCGCTGGGACCCACGACACAGCCTCCTCACTGGTCACTGGTCTCACCTCCAGACTTGCCGTATTCTCCACTACCTTCTCTAGTCATGCGCTGGAAAGCCGACTGGTCATAAACCAGTCCCTGCAGCCTCACCCTGGACCTACTTAATGAGAATCTCAAGTCTGCATATCAGCCTTACTAACAAGCAATCCCCCCATTGATTCCTATGACCAACCAGTATAGCAAAGACATCTCTAAGAGGGAACCCCCCAGTTTGCAGCCTTCAGTGGCTCTGGTCCCTTAAAGGATAAACTGAGTACTTCTTAAACCAACACATAGGAGCCTTTTATGATCGGGCTCCAACTTACCCTTTCTAATCATGCTGGCCCATCCAAGTCACTCGGTAAACTGATGCACGGTATGGGAGGCAGAAGTACGGCCCCCCAGAGACGTGTACCCCCTAATCCCCAAATTCACAGAATTTGTGACTATGTTGCCTTAAATGGCAAAGGGGACTTAGCAAATGTGATTGAAGTTTTGGACCTGGAGATAGTGAGGTTATCCTAGATTATTCATGTGGGCTAAACCTAATTTCATGAATCATTAAAACCAGAGAACTTTTTCTGGCTGTGGTCAGAGAGAGACATAATGAGGAGAAAAGAGAACATAAGGAAGACTTACACTGTCATTGTTGGCTTTGTAGATGGAATAAGGGTCCATGAGCTAAAGAACGTGGCAGTGGCTAGAAGCTACAACAGGCAAAGAAACAGACCCTTCCCTAGAGCTTCCAGAAAGGAATGCAACACCTTGATTTTAGCTCATGTTGGACTTCTGACCTCCAGAACTCTACGGTAATAAATCTGTGTGGTTTTATGCTGCTGAGTTTATGGTAATTTGTAAAAGCAGGAATAGAAACAAGTGCACCTAGTTTTCCAAAGACAACCTACTCACCCACACTCTCATTTCTCTGCTTGGAGTCCCCAGCCAGGTTCACTTGGAAAACTCCGACTCACCCTTCAAAACGGAGCTCAAATTGGCCAATTCAGACAGGCACTGATGAGTAACTCCTTCACCTCTAATACCAATATTTTCATCAGTGCTAATATCTTTTTATTTATTTGTTTACTTAACTACATTCTCCATTCTCCTTAAGGCTGAGATCTGTCTTGCTGATTTTGTACTTGTTGCCTGGCACTGTGCCTGGTATTTAGTCAAAATTAGCTCAGTAAATATTTTCTGGTAGTAACTATGGAGATATTGGAAAAAAATTGTGTTATAATAGAACCCTACATAAGCCTATTGCTGTTGGATTCTGTGAATCCAGGAACCTCCTGGACTAACCTGAGCTCCAGCAAGTCTGAGGCAGCCCCCTGCCCCCCGCTTTGGGGTGCAGACACTCAGTAGCTGCCATCTGGAATCATCCGGCCCCACCCATGGCCCAGCAGCTGAGGCCAGGACACTGTCCTAAGCAGCAGAAACCCTGGGAAGAGACTCCTGGCTAGCACCCCCCTTCCCCCCACCACAAACAAAGGCCCCAGCTGTCTGCAAGCACCAATCTGGAACATGCTGACAATGTGAAGGAGTGAGGGAAAAGCATGAATCTATGCCGGTGACCATGTGCTGAACATGGCCCTCCTTTCCCACTCCGGGATAAAAGCCAATCAGCCCCTCCTCCCCTCAGGCATCCTGCTGTGACATATTCACATGGTCCATTTCAAGGGTAGATTTCAAAGAGGAGTTACAGGAGAATCCACAGGGGAACACCATCACACAGGGCGAACAACCCATGTTTCCATTCAGTCAGCTGCGGTTCATTCAGTTTTTATTTACTCAGCTTAAGTTTTGTAACAATTAACCTGGGAGCACCTGGCTGGCTCTGACAACCGTGGGACCCTTCATCTCAGGGTTGTGAGTTCAAGCCCCATGCTGGTTATAGAGATTACTTAAAAATAAAATCTGGGTGGCTCAGTGGGTTAAGCCTCTGCCTTCGGCTCAGGTCATGATCCCAGGGTCCTGGGATCGAGCCCCACATCGGGCTCTCTGAGCTGCAGGGAGCCTGCTTCCTCCTCTCTCTCTGCCTGCCTCTCTGCCTACTTGTGATCTCTGTCAGATAAATAAAGAAAAAGTCTTAAAAAGATAAAAAAAAATAAAATCTTAAATGTTTTGGCTTGACTGACAGTTTACTGGGAATGCACGAGTTTGTTCTACTCCTGGAAAAGGCTGCCGGCAGGCGAGTCAGCACTGCTTGGTTACCTGTGGTTTCATTTCTGGATATTTACATAGGCAATCCTACTCACAAAGGACAAGAAAACACTTTCTTCTGTGAAGCAAGAGGGAGAACACGGACTTCTCCCCTGCTCATACTCACTTTCCCAAGGCTCTTGGATGCAAGATAGCCTAGAATGAGTCAGGTTGCCTTACCTGCTGAGCCCAGTGGGCTTCTACCACCATTCCCCCCCCTTCCCCCCCCCCCCATTCCCGCCATGAATAGATCCAGATGGAGACTTGTGGCCATGGCCCAAGAACGGATTATCACTAGGTCAGCTCTGCTCCTGAGAATTCTGGGGATGGTGAGTCGTAAGCAGGCGAGCCAGAGGTTCTCTGTGATGAAGCCAAGTGGTGCTGGTGTTTGCTAAGACCCAAGGCTTTGGACTCAACTATTCCCTAAATCTCCTACAGAAAGTCTCAGAAATCTTGGAACAGAGGTGGCCTTGGCTGCTGGTGGAGGACAGAGTCTTCCAGGTGGGTTGACATGGCCTAGCAGCTATGGCTTCTCCCCAGCCTCCAGCCCTGACCTGACCCACTGTGAGAGGTTCTAACCTAATCCTTGCGGCTGCCTTACCTACAGCTACATAACGCCACACGCTTCCCCTTCTGTAGGCTGCTCGGCTGGGGCGGCAGTGTCCAGAAGCGCTGGTGTAGCTGGAATTAATAACATATCTAGGAAATCTGAGCATGTGAAGAAGTGACCGAATGTGCATTTGAACCCACTTCACCAGCTTGTTTCTTGCTGTCCCTGACCACTGGCACTGAGGGCGGACAGACAAAATCTCCATTCTTTCCTTTGGAATCTTACTGGCGGCGAGGTGCCTGCAATTTGTGGAAACAAGGTCAGAACCGTAGGGAGAGGGACGATTTGCCATTTCTGTGCACACTTGCCGGGGCTCTCCTGCATTCCAGATTCTCTACTGTGTTTCACACAGCATACAGGGTATTTTGCTTCGTTTTAGAAGCTGGTTCGGATCTTCTTTAGAGGAGGGGCAATCACTTTTTACCTGCCCGGCTGAGGCTGGGATGCAATCATTAAAATGCCTTCAATCGGGGACGCCTGGGTGGCTCAGTGGGTTAAGCCGCTGCCTTCGGCTCGGGTCATGATCTCGGGGTCCTGGGATCGAGTCCCACATCGGGCTCTCTGCTCAGAGGGAGCCTGCTTCCTCCTCTCTCTCTCTGCCTGCCTCTCTGCCTACTTGTCTCTCTCTGTCAAATAAATAAATAAAATCTTTAAAAAAAATAAAAAATAAAAAAAATAAAATAAAATGCCTTCAATCGGTTCAGAAAGGAGGAGTTTCAGTCTTTGTTCTCAATGTGTTACTCTCCACAGTCCCATCCTAAAAAGGAAACCTTGCAGAGTTCTCAGTGCGACTCGAGCTCTAGATGACAAGCTATACACCGCTTGGCTCCATCCACCACTTGGTTCCATCCATATGGATTTCAAAACCTGCATTTGAAATCTTCCATAAACCATCAATAAGGTAGAAAACAGAATCGGACTAAAATCTATTATCGGTGGAAATCACATGTTTGTAAACAATTCTAACAAAATGGAGCCACTTTAAAAGGCCCCGTGGCTTTGTGAAGCTCTGGCTGACTCCCTGACCCAAACATTTTGTGGTATTTTGACTTGTATTTTCCTACCTGATGAGGGACGTTGCTCAGAGCGTTGACAGAAAGTCACCCTGACAGGGAAGAAAAACAAAAACATTCTCCCAGAACATACTCAATGGTGGCCTATGGTCTAGGAAGGTGGGCTGTCTAGATGCCCTGGGAGATGGAAGCACCCTGGACTCGCAAAATGGGGAGAGGGTAGGAAAAGGCTTTGCATTCCTTTTCCTTTAGGCGCGGCCTGTTCAGGAAGAAGCCGCCACTCCTAGCTCTTAGTGGAGGCTCAGGGCTCTGTCATCCCAGAAGGAAAGCTCCCCTTCTTTGAGATGGACCTCGCATGTCACTTTTTTTTTTTTTTAAAGATTTTATTTATTTATTTTACAGAGAGAGATCACAAGTAGACTGAGAGACAAGCAGAGAGAGAGAGGGAAGCAGGCTCCCTGCTGAGCAGAGAGCCTGATGCGGGACTCGATCCCAGGACCCTGAGAGCATGACTTGAGCCCAAGGCAGTGGCTTAACCCACTGAGCCACCCAGGCACCCTCACATGTCACTTTTATTAAAGTTTTCCTCTTCTCAACACCTACTGCACACCTCATTTTGTGTGCGTAACACTCTCTAAACTGTAGATTGGGACACCTGGATGGCTCAGTGGGTTAAGCATCTGCCTTCTGCTCAGGTCATGATCCCAGGGTCCTGGGATCGAGCCCCACATCAAGCTCCCTGCTTGGCGGGGAATCTGCTTCTCTCTCTCCTTCTCCTTCTATGTATGTGCGCTCTCACGCTCTCTCTCCAGTTCTCACTCTCTGTCAAATAAATAAAATCTCAAAAAAATAAACTGTGGATCAGTTATGCTTGGTTTCAGGTCCTTTATTGGCCGTGAGTAGCTTGAGGATTGTTACAATGTTTTACTCATGTTTGTATACCTGATCTAATACACAGGGGGTGCTCAATTGATATTTGGTACATCTGCAAGTAGGCCAGAGAAATGTTTTGTTTTACACTTGGAAGTTGAAAATGATTTATCTTTGAGAAAGTGTCACTAAAATGCTGCAGTCAGTCTCACTTATCCAGCTGTGGCACCTCTTACCTTTTGCCTGCCCATCCATTCCTCCATTCATCCATCCAACCCTCCAACATTGGAGTCTACGGTTTTCCTATGCTAATCATTTGTTACTCAGAAGGACAAGAGAGCCCTTATCTCTAAAGTGTGTCTCCTGCCTCCAAGCCCAGAGTCTAGTGGGGGCAGAAGACAAGGTAGAAAGTAATGACAACACAGTATGAAGTGCTAGGAGGAGGGGCTGCCAAATTCAGCTTTCTGACTTATCAAAACCTAGTGTTCTCTCACTGAATATTTTGCCTGCTTCTCTCCGACTTCTTAAACTCTTCCCCACCAGCAAAAATTTTAAGCTTTATATCCTATAGTTTATAACTATAAAAAAACATAGCTGCATAAAAATGTGAAATTGTTCTCCTGAATATGTTTTTTTTCCTAAGTGTTTCCACAGATCTAAAATAAAGGTGATAAAACAGGAATTAAAACCGTGTGAAAAGCAAACTATTTCAGTTGAATAACCTCACTTTACTACTGAGACTCCCCATAGGCTTCCCTTGGCCCTAAGAATAAAAGCTGAGCTGAGGCCTTCCCATGACTACGAGTTTCTGTACCATCCAGCCCTTCTCTGCTTATCCTTCCCCACACTCCTCTTTTCCTTGCTTGTGCCCCGGTCAAGGTGACCCCCACCCTCCCTTTGTTTGGTCCTCATCCTCCATCTCTTTGTGTGTGGGAGATGGTGGAGTGAAGCCTAAAAACTCAGCAGAAAGGTCTTCCTGACCAGTTTGTGTAAAGGCAGTTGCCCACCATTATTTTCTATTTCAGAAGCCTGATCTGACCACATCGTGTAATTATTGCATTTGATCACTTGCCTCTCTTGCTCTCGGAGCTCTGCAGACTGTTCTGTTCACCTGTTTAGTGGAGAAACCCACATGTTTCTACCACTTGGTAGATACTTTATAGATACTTCTTTGAACACATGGATGTTAGGGTGGCTCAGGGAAGAGCACCTGCTTGGGTATGGAGAATGCTTCTCTAGCGAGGGGAAAGCCCCAGCAGCGGAACAACAGCGCCACCTAGCGATCAGTCGTCATTACTGAAGGCATTTCTGTTCTTTTCCTGAAATCTACATTAGAGAGCAGCTCAGGGCATTTAAAGATGAACTGTAATCCTCTACAGGCATGCTTGTTTCTTTATCTCCCTTATTTAAAACATACAAACCCAATCCTAAACCGTCCTTAAACGTGTCCCACTTCTCCCCCTCGACGGGGTGGAGCATTTGAAACCTCTCCGAGGCTACCTAGCAAGGAGGACTTCAGGAGTTGCTATGGTAACTTTCCCCCTTTCTTTTGCTAATCCTTTGGAAACCTTACATTTTCAAATCTGCATGCTTTGAAAATATCTGCTTGCATCTACTTTGTTTTTCCAGCTTTGCTTTGATTTACTGTATTTAATTTGCTTCACCTTCTAATTTGCTAAATGACATGTTATTAAAATTCCTCAAGGAGTCAGCAGAAATCTGTTCTGCTGAGAGACCTAACTGCATTCTGGAAGCATCGGCGATTCACATCTGAGCACAGTTCGGAGAATCCATTAGGTTATTAATGCGGAGATGTTGTGGGGAGAACCAGCTTGGTCCAGGAAGCCGCAGCAGGCAACTCAAGTTTTGGGGCGATGCTGGACAAGTGTGCGTCACCTCTTCATTTTCTCTGCTGCTGTGCCCTCTGCTGCTGCTGGTCTTCCACGGGAGGAAAATGACCCTGACCGCACATTGCACCTGCTTGTTTTCTCTCATTAGTCATCCCGACAGGGCAGAAAAACAGAATGTTCCGTGCTCAATTAGAATGACGTGAAAATGCATCCCCGAGGTCTGCCCATCAAAGATATGAGACAAACATAAGCAACAGAACATGCCATTAGGCGGTAATGGCCAGAGTGGCGCCTGGGTCTCAGGACCGGAGAAATGAGGCTGATTTAGGGACCCCCTGCAGTGCAGGAGGGCATCGCTGCAGTAAGCACGTGAGGTGCTAAGTAAAGGAAATGCAGGCAAACGGTAGTCACAAAAAGGCTCCTAGTATGGTTGTAGCTACAAGAGTATCCAGAAGAAAGAGAATTTTTTTCGTTGTGAGAAAAATAAGTCCCAGCACCCCTTTAAACGTTATGAAACAACTTTAGGGTCCATCTTTCAAGTAACAAGGGAGGCAATTTCTCTCCACAAACATCAAAGTCCCAGTGTCCTTTCCGTTAAGTGATATGCACTTCTACTACCTTCCCATTTTATTTTTTAACATACTATGTGGTAGTTGTTTTACCTGGATGCATGTTCCTTATAAAAAGGAAGAAATTAAGTAACGCAGCTGTATGTAGAAAAAGCGAAGGCTCACTCTTCTCCCCTTTCCACTCAGCTCTCCTTAGGGGGTCCTCACGGGCTAGTTGGGAGTTTTCCATTTGTATGAATGTATATATACATATGTACATATATGTGTGTGTTCTGGCTGTGGGATTCAGCTTTAGGACCCATTGATCCTGTGTGCTATTTCTGAAGCACAATTTTTCTTGTTGCTCCAACTAGGGTCCAGTTTGAGTCTCAGGCACAAGCATCCACCTTTGGGTGCTGCTTTGGTCTGCCACTTTACATGGATCGCCCTGCATATCGTGCTGGACCTGTGGATCTTGGACATGCTCTCTCGATTCTGTGCATGCCTTTCCACCACCTTCCATGTTGTTGATTTTGTTTTTTTGACGCCCAGCTCCATTACTGACCGCTATGCTCCCCAGAATCATTCAGTGGAGGACAGTTCACCTGCCTCTGTGTCTTCAGAGTCACGAGAGTTTCATAGCAGCTTCCATGGTGTCTCCCTATCTTCCCGGCTAACACAAAATTCTAGCCATCAAACCTAGGATGTTTATATGGACCCTACACTACCTGACCCCTCCTCTCACCAACTTTGTTATCTTGCTGCCTTAACGTCCAGGCTTGGCCCTTTCAACACTATGGTTCCCCAGATTTGGATAAACAGTGCCCATCCACTGAGCATACACAATACCTGGTCGGCATTTTGCATACCAGCCATTTTGCTTAAGAATAAAATGAAGGGGAAAATTGGGTCTTTCCTTGTAAAGCTTGTCCCAGTGGCTTCACAATCAAATCATTTTGCCATTTGCTGCTAAGTGGAATTGTGATCTCAGATGGCTTTTGCACCTGCCTCCCCATCCCCCATGTACCCTTCACAGGCACCCCCCCTTTTACCCATAATTTCCTTCACATTGGTTGAGAAAGTATTCATTCAGGGCATAACCCTGTGATAGGCACTGCAAGGGATATGAAAAAGCCATGGGGCCAACTCTTTTAAAAAGGTGTTAATTGGATTTTTCCCATATAAAACCCCCCATAGCATTTTATTTCCTAACTCTGCTTCTCACAGTCAACTTCATTTGCCCATTTAATGCAATTTGCTTCTCATGATAAGATTCTATTAAGTGATTATTAAGACATTCTGAGTTACTTCAGCCCAGCACATCTATAATCATTACCTACCTCCTGGGGGTGATGTAGGGTATAATTAGTTAAAGCTTATGGTTACCTCCCAGAATCTGGAGCTACAAACAGAGACCACGTCCACACCGCCAAGCCCGGAGCCCCACACGTACCTGAGCAACAGGACGAACACAGACTGTTCACATTTACATAAACCACGGACATCCAGGTTACTTGACAGCCGGTGACTGATCTGTGGAAACAGACAGCATACGGGAAGTTGGCTCCCTCTGTCATATCCCTAAGGCTTGATTGCTTTTGGTCACTAAACCCTATGATCTATGCATCTTAATCTTACTACCAGGAAAGCACTGGACCAGGATCGAAGGCTCAGATGTTAAGAAAACCACTGCCCTTGAGGAATTTATAATCGGTAAATGACACAAATGATAAGCCACACTCCTGGCAGGCATTCAGGATTCCTCAAAAACCTAGCTGGTTTTTAGGAGGGAGTGGGAGGCAAGGAGAGAGGAATAGAAAAAGAGGGAGAATTTGCCTCCGAGTGGTTTAAATATGTCATTGAAGAAAGTATCTGAGTTAAATACCAAAGCCCCACCACCACCCCCCCCCCCCAGGCTCCTGGGGTCTGTGTTCTCTCGGCAGCCAGGTTTCCAGCCCACTGGAAGCTCAGAAGCATTGAATTCCAGGAGGGGGTGGTGAGCTGGTTGAGGGGGTGGGCAGACCAGGAGAACCGGCATGGGTGACGTTCCTGGGAAAAGGGATCGGGCTGAAAACATGGAAGAAGAACCAGGAATTCATGGGCAGTGCCACACAGGGACACTTCGTGTAGGGCCAAGAGCACCCCCCACTCCAAACCCCAGGGCCTCCTCACCGTTTCTTTGCCTCACAGCACAACACAAGCGTTTATTCCCATGAGGACTCCAGCACGTTCACAGACCCTTTCGTCGTGGCTGCGAAGAAGGGGAATGAGCAGCAACAGAGGAGCATTTCCACCGAGAGAGACTTCTAGATACTTAAATCAGCTCTGAAAAGGATTTAAACCAGTTCTTAAAGTATTCTTCAGGAATAACTACAGGAGGGCAAAGTGTAGTTCAACCTAAAGACAGGTTCTCTCAAAACTTTTGTGGCCTTCAAACGGATCTGGGGACTCCGAGAGGCGAGGGGTGTCCTCTGGCTCGGAGGTAAGCACAGCCACTTCTGGGGAGCCTGCCAAGGGGCAGCATGTGTTGGCTTCCTGCACCTTCCGTAGAGCCCAAGAGCTAAAAATGGTCTTTACATTTGAAAATGTAACTTGTAAAATGTCCAAAGGTCTGTTAGCTTTGCAGTGAGAACAGTTGCTAAATTTTGCTTCTTGGCTTGTCGAGCCTAAAGTGCTTACTATCAGGTCCTCTACAGGAAGTGTGTGCTGAGCCCAGCCCTCAGGGATGGCAGGTCCCCCAGTTGCGAGGGGCTGGGATCCAAAGCACGCCTTGTTTTCAGACGTGGCTTCGATCCAAGTGGCTCATGGTAAAACTCACTCACTGTGGAGCAGAGGTTCCCTGCAGGAGACAGAGCATCGCCAGGGCCAAACCTGGAGCTAATATTAAGGAATGCGTGTTCGAACTAGCAAGTACTGCATTTCCTCCTCCTCTCCGCTTTCTTGCAAATTAAATTTGATACTTTCAGATTTTATTTGTTGGCTGGGAAGAAAGGCAACGCAAAGAGCTCCATGAGGCAAACATCAGGAACAGGATGCATCAGAAATAGTAGTAACAGATCCTAGACTTTGCCTGACATCAGCATCAGGGGGATATTCCCTAGGGCATCCCACCTACAAAGGCCAAAGGTCCTTGGACTACCCCAAAGGGTTCCTCCAGGGAAGGATGGAGAGGCAAAGGTCTGGGAACATCTTGTTATTTTTATCCCAGAAGAGAAATTCTCTTTAGAAAATGAAAGTGCTCCAATTTCTCTAATTTTCTCTCTCTCTCTCTCTTTTTTTTTTTTTTTTAACTTAAAGAGATGCCTATCTCTTTGCTGAGGGATTAGCAACCCTTGAAAGGCTCTGGTCTCCAGGCATGCTGGGGGCAAGAAGATAAGGGCTCCTCTTGTGACTCTCACAGGTGTGAGGATGTCATTTCAGGAAGTCGGTGAGACCCCTGGGTCTCTGGGAGGAGGAGAAACAAAGGGGAAGAAAACCTGGCCCAGCCCAGTTCATCTTTGCTTAAGGCAATCAATTCCACAGCTCAGAGTTCAAGCCAAGAAAACATCCGTCTTCAGGGGATTATATCATCTCCAGGGACAAATGTGCGTTTCGTGTTGGTTTTTAAAATGTGCGTGCATCTGTGCAGGTCCCTTAGCATCAGTGTGCCTAGACAATGGCAAGTCCCTCTGCGCCCAACAGCATGCAGTCTGTGACGTTCTAAATCACACATGGAAAGTATTTTTAATTGCCTCAAGCAATTGCACATGTGCACCCAGGCACCCGCCCCGCCCCAGGCTCAGCGCTCTGGGACTTCTACCACTGCCTCCTCCTGTGCTACATGTCTGATTACGGGGACCCAGAAGTCAAGTTTATTGCACTAAAAAGGGCCAGACTGATGCCACAAGCCCTGCCTGGATTTTCCCCGTCTTTCAATTCAGAACCCCTGAGCACAAAAGGATTATTGTTATGCCACATTGAACGACACATTAATTTTGTGGCCCAAGTCAATTCTGCAAACAGAGCTTTCACCCCCTGTGGGTGGTTTCATTGTGACTGTTTTCATAAGCATCTGTGAGAGAGGCTAGAAATAACAAAATATCTTGGAGAGAGAAATTGTGGTCAGGAACTTACAAATAGCTTCCCTCACGTGCCTAAGCCTCCCTGTTCCCTGCTCCCCGCTTTTCCCTTCTCTTCCTGCCCCTGCCCTTCATTTTCATTTCTCTCACACGCATCATCTCACGCCTCTCCTGGAGATGGGACTTGGACCACACACGCAAGGAGCAGCAATCTGGACGAGCACATTTCCTGTGTCACCAGATCGTGTCCTCTCTCCAAGCCGCTCTCCTCCGCCTGCCTCCCTCCCGAGGTCCTGCTTCACAGTCAAGTTTCATCTCCCAGGGAAGAGGTGGCACTTGGCAGATGGCTGCGGGCAGTACCTTCAGCAGCCTGGACGCCCACCCCTCAGCAGAGAGAGCCAGGGAGCGCCATATGCTGGAGCTGCTAACATTGCCAGCAGAAGGAAAGCTTTGTTCTTTTGTTGGGCTTGTTTTGAAAAGGGAACATAAATAATACACACCCACTACTCCTTCCCTGGCAATCTGGCCGGCGTTTACTGGCAGTCTTCACAGTGGCTCCGAGTGCCTAAACGGCTCCCTGAACACCGCTGGGTGTGAGGGCCGGCCTTTACCACCGGATGGATGAAGTCTGATTAAACGCAAACAGCAACTAGTCCTGCTGGTGCCCTTTTTATATTTATCAGTGAATAAAGATATCAGCTTTTTGCTGAGACAATCATGTTTCCCTATAAAAATTAACATCTCGATGTTCACACAACCCAAGAATCTTCTCAGAAGGTCAGTTGGAACAATGGCCATCCCCACCACCTTGACCAAAGTCTGTGTTGGGGAGAGGGGAGAGAGGTGTGAGGGGGGGCAGGGGAGGGAGGAGGGAAGGTCTAGGTGCTTTGAGGGGTGGGGAGGAGGAGAGGGCTGACATGGGAGGGCATGGGAGGGAGGAGGGAAGGGCTGAGGTGTGGGGGTACAGGGGATGGAGGAAGGGGAGGGCTGAGGAGTAGGGGCATGGGGTAGGGCTAGGGGAGGTCTGAGGTATGAGGGCATGGGTGGGGTGGAGGAAAGGAAGGGCTGAGGTGTAGGGGTAAGGGGGTAGGAGGTCTGCGGTGTGAGGGCATGGGGTCTGGGGAGGAGGGGAGGGCTGAGATGGGGGTGGGGGCAGATGTCCTTAAGGCTCTTGAGGAGGGTCAAATGAAGGAGCCTACAGAACTATTCTGGGGTTGGCAAGCCAAGTTTGTTTCTCTTACAGAAATCCTCTAAGCTTCTCAAAGTCACTCATTTCAAGCCAGTGTCTCAAAGTTCTGAGAAGGCAGGACAGCCTCACTCAACACCTTCTCCAAGCAGTGCTGGGCGTACCAATTCTCAACAATAGCTGTTGTTCAAGCAAGTGGCTAAATGAACGACACTTCATGGGTTAAATTCTTGGTAGCTTAAAATGTTTTGGAAATACATTTTTTTTTGAAAGTTTTATTTTTAGTTCTCTCTACCCCCAACGTGGGACTCAAACTCATGACCAGAGATCAAGAGTCATATGCTTTTCCAACTGAGCCAGTCAGGTTCCCCTGGAAATACGTTTTATATGTATGTACATGCATATGTAAACAGAAAGGATCTAAAATAATCTAGCCAAGGTATTAAAAGTGTTTAATAGGATTCATTGCTAGTCTCCATTTTGTTTTCCTTGTGTCACTTTTGTTCTTAGAAAAAGAATTAGCTTCATGTTGAAAGGAAAGAAAACATATCATACCAAACAAACACAGTGTCAACCATCATCAGCATAGTAACTACAATTGAAAAAGAGACTTTGAGTGGGTGCCGTCTGCCCAACACTGTTCTGATTAGCTTATACATCACCTCTGTCGTTCTTATGACTGCACTCGTAAGTAAGAGCTATTATTAACCCCTTTTACGGAAAGGAAACCCATCAGTGCCAATTATTTATGTTCTAAAACAGGATGCATCATGCAAAGATAAACAAATGAACACAACATACAAGTATCACTTCCCAGACAGTAGTGTGTAGCTGACAACTGGACCCTGACGTTAGCAGCGCGGTAACGAAGTCCACCAGAGTGGACAGAGTCACAGCCCATGCCTGCCTTGCTGGGTGTGCGAGGAATAAACGAGATATGGAAGCCAGTGTTGTCTGTGACCCTGAGCTGGAACTGAATACGTGAATGTCAACCGTCAGTCCTGTCCCCTTACCCCTGGGTGTCTCCTAGGTCCTTCGGGGAGAATGGAGTATCTCAGACCTGAGCTGCAGCATCTCGAAACAGGAAGAAACACCAACGACAGTAACAACAAAGTCTAGGCCAGGCCTGTGGTGCGTGTTTGATCACGGTTCCCTCCTTCTGGAGCCCTGTCTACTCACTCTGCCCCCCCCCTGTAGTGCTAAGTCGTTTTGACCTCATTACCAATACAGTGACAGCAACTGGGATTTATGCAAACACCAGGAGACCAAAGACTGTGGAGAGTCTTCTGAAGCACGATCCCCCCCTAAAAATCATGCCACTGTGGTGTAAAATGGATTTTATTTGGGGAGAAAAAAATGTTTCTTTCAGAGTCAGTAATCTATATGTGCTTGTCACCTCCATGAGCAACTATTTGCAGAAAGTTCATGGATCATGTACTCCGTGAACAGGAGAGACAGCTGCAAGTTTTTATAGATGGTAGAGAGGTCAGGAGACCAAGTTAATTCTGACTCTGCCACTCAGGAACTGCGGACAGGAGGGCTTCAGTTCTCCACCATACCACGGCAGAGGGGGCTGGGGACGGCTGCTGCTTGTTCTACCCTTTTCTGAGCCTGAGCTAACCAAGCCTCTGGAAGTGAAGAGGCAGCGAGGCCTTCCCAGGAGGCAGGGGCATGGAAGGAGCGTACACCCATGGATTCAGAAGACCCAAGCTCTAGACTGATGTCTGTGTATTACTCAGGATAGACTTCTTAGGAGGTAGGCGTGTGGACTGGGGTTGGGGGAAATGAAGGAAAGACACCTTCCGTTCAGGTGGAAGGGGGTCAGAGATTGGAGCCTGGAAAGAGCCTTTCCTGCTTGTAAATGGGGAGATCTGCTCAGTGGGGGCAGAATATGTGGTAGGGGTGCAGGTCATAAAAAGAGGAACCTCCCACAGGAAATTCGTTCCACAAGCATCTATGGGGCCTCTTCTGTGGGTGGGGAATAGGCTGGTACTGGGATGACGGGGACTTCTCCAGGCCCCTGCCCTCAGGGAGAGTCCAGTCTAGTGGGGCAGCCTAGTAGAACAGGCCACTAGAGGCCGCCAGCAGGGGGAGAATGGGAGCAGGAGAGGCTCTCCCATGATGCAAGACGAGACTTCTGGATCAAGGTCATCAATCCAGAACAGAGCTGACTGTAAGGCTTTGTGCTGTCAGAAGGGAAATGGAGGGATTACATCCTTCCCTTTAAGATATTCAATCCCCTTCTCTGGGTCTACCTGGTGCAAAGCTTCCACATGTTGCAGGAAGAGTTACCTTTCTAAAACATAGAAGGCTCTGGGTCGCTCTTCACAGACATTCATCAGCTCTCTATTTGCTGCAGGAAACCCCTAGTGCAGCATGCAAGTCCCTTCTCCCAAGGACTTCAGCCTATTTTCCTAGGCATATCCCCCACCCCATCATTATGTGACCTGGGGTATGCCAGGAGCACTTTTTTTTTTTTTTTTTTTTTTAATCATCTCGGCTGAGAGCTCTTGGCCCTCTCTTTGGTCTCAAGTCCCTCTTTCCCTTAAACAGGCCAACTGAAATACTGTCTCTCCTGGGAGGATTCCCCCGATCTTACAAATTCCAGTTAGCTCAGCAAAGCCTCCCTTACATCCTCTTTGTCCCAGTGCCTAGCTCACTGCTCTAGATATGTAGACATCCTATGGAGCTAAATCCTCAAAATCCGAAGGGAGTTTGAAGGAAGTTTCTGATGGGGGGACTAATGTGCCGACCAGAGTTTCATCTTACATGGCAAAGCTTGTCCCCTAGCTGTGCAGAGAAGGATTCTCGTGCAACATTTTGGTCTAGCAGGGAAAGTATGGTGGTCAATTACTAATGTCTGCCACTGCCATAGGAAGAGGGTGCCAGCACGCATGCCATTGAAAAAAATTATTTCACCAGAAGCTTCCAAAGGGCACGTACTTTCGTTGTTGTTAATATAACATAGTCCCAGTTGCTCATAAATTTTTGTCAATATACTATGTTCTTGGTTGTTAGGAGCCCATTTCTTAGCCTTTGCTCTTCCAACTGACCTCGTCCCCATCCGGCCCATAGATTCGTGGAGGCTTTTGCTTGTGTAAAAGCTCCTTTCAGGAGGGTATGTGCTATGGTGAGTGCTGTGAAGTGTATAAACCTGATGATTCACAGACCTGTACCCCTGGGGCTAATAATACATTATGTTAATAAAAAATTAAAAATTTTTTTTAAAAAGTTCCTGTCAGTCATAGCTCTGCCTAAATAATGAGAAAAGGATCTTTAAAAAAAAATATATGCAGCTGGATTAAATACCTTCCATTGACATTTGGGCTTGGGAGGGCATTCTTAGTCTTCGAAATTCATAGTTTTCAATGTTCTGAGCCTCAGATGCTGCTGGTTATCTGCAGAGCTAATCCTGCCCAATGCGGTCTTCTACATTCAATTAATCATGTCTTCTGGATGCTTCCCAGTGAAGCACAGACCAATTTCCACCCAACAATTCAGAGAGCAAGACGCTCTTGCCATAAACCAGATATACCTTTTCCTAGCCTTATCTGATGAGGGGCCCACAGCAGGGGCGTTTGTGCCCGGAGCTGGAGAAAAGTCCTGCGTCTTTGTTCAGACGCTCTCTAATGAGGCGGCTAACCTGAGTCAGACAGCCCTTGCCGTGCCCTGTGATCACAGTCAACTCAGGTAAAACCAGGAAAACTCCAGAATGCAGGCTGAAAGCAGGTTTCATGCACCCTGGGTCTTTTTTCCCCCCACTTTCTCCATAGGATCTGAAAGTGATTACCTTCCCAAGCAGGGAACAGCCACTGCAAAGGAATGCCCAAGGGCACACAGCTTTCCCCTGAACCTGAAACTGGTCTCACAAAGCAGAGGCCACCTGGGATTGTCTCCACTGCTAAGGGACAGGGGAGGGAACCAGAACAGAGCCAGGAGGCCCACACACTGCTGCAGGGGAGGCGGCTGTCATTTGAACTAATGCTTTGAAAATCTCCTGCTGGGGAGAAGCAGGGAAGTGCTAATGGGTGTAATGAACCAAGACTCCCAGGAAGCCTGAGGGAGAGAGGAGGGAGCCAGCAGGCCCATCAGCTGAATCTGAATCGTTTAAAACTAGAGCAGGGAAAACACTTTGGAAGAGAAACACTCTGGGGGCACTTCAGTGTGACCCAGGAAGTGGGTAGGAGCCCCTAAATCAAGGGCCCAGTCATCAGCCCTTTTGCTCTGAAAAAAAAAAAAAAAAAA
>NC_081570.1:71005810-71124452 GCF_022355385.1 Mustela nigripes
CCCCCCCCCCCCCCACCTCTGCCACCATCTGCGTCCATGGGGCTTTGACCATCCCGTCCTTGTCTAGAGGCCCTCAGCTAGGCACCTGCGTCTCCCCTGTGATGGTTTCCTTTGGCTGCCATAACCACCTAAACAGACCAAAGTGGCTTAAAATAAAGCACATTTGTTCTCTTACAGTTCCGGAGCTCAGCAGTCCCAAACCAGTCTTACTGGGCTAAAATCAAGGTATCAGCAAGGCTCAGGAGAATCCATTTCTGTGTCTTTCAGCTTCTGGAAGCGGCCTCCATTCCTTGCCTCATGGCTGCTTCTTCCATCTTCAAATCTCTCTCTGAACCTCCTTCCTACCCACACCCTAACCTCCCCACCTGGCCACACACACACTTTATAAGGTGTGTGGTGAGTAGAGTGAACCCACCTGACTCATCCAAGCTAATCTCCCCCATCTTTAGATCCTTAACATAATCCCATCGGCCAAGTCCTTTGGTCAGTGAGGTAGCATACATAGTCACAGGTTCCCGGGGTTAGGACTGGATATGTCTGGGGAGCCATCATTCTGTCTGCCACATTCCCCTCTAGTCTCACCTCAGCAGTCAGGACGGCCTAAGTGCCAAGGTGAAGGTGAGCCAGATGGGACTGGGGGAGATGGCAGAGCTGGCCGTCCCCAGACCAGCAGGGAACATCGCCACACAAGCAGCTCTGTAGTCTAGCATGTTCCCCGCTGATCCCATCCAGCTCACGGTCCCGAGTCCTGAGCTGCACATTCTGGAACAGCCTGGCACTTCTGCCAACTTACAGGTAGAAAATTCATAGGAAGCTTGGACCCTCTGCCTACGCCCCTGAGCCCAGACCTCCTGAGGCTTTTCCCACTCCATCTTGGCCGCTCCCTGGGGCTTGGCAGAGGGAGAGTATTTCTTTATGTTTCCTCACCCACTTGCTAGAAGAAGCCCTTGACTCACCATGACACCTACGGGGCATTTGAGTCCTGGCGTACCTTGTAGGAAATTAAAATGTACTTTCCAATGAAAGCAGCATTAAAAGTCATGGGGGGCAGGGGCACCTGCGTGGCTCTGGGTTAAAGCCTCTGCCTTTGGCTCGGGTCATGATCCTAGGGTCCTGGGATTGAGCCCCACATCAGGCTCTCTGCTGGGCAGGAAGACTGCTCCCTCCTCTCTCTCTCTCGGCCTGCCTCTCTGCCTACTTGTGATCTCTATCTGTCAAATAAATAAATAAAATCTTAAAAAAAAAAAAAAGTCATGGGGGGCAAATGACTGAAACTGTACTGTGCGCAAGATACAGCTCATGCTAAACCAGTGTGGTGGGGAGGGCAAGATCTGCCCTTCCCCTTTAACTTCATTTCGGTGGCAAAACTTCAGTCGAACAGCAGACGTTTACCAGCCCTTCCTGCCTGTGTGGTGGTTTTCCAGCCACGGCCCTGCGTGGTCCACACACGTGCCTCCACTGTCGTGCTGCTCTGGGGCTCCCTTCTTGGGGTGTTCATTATTTCAACAGTCACTTCCATTCCATCACTATTGCTGGAAAGACACTGCACATGCCTCTTGCCTTCTTCAAAGGATTTACAGCATCAGAGCTTCATGGAAGTCGGACGGGAAGAGCAGGGAAATACCCCTGATGGGCAAAGTCGTTAAACTCAGTGCAGTCTTGGACAGCAGGTGAGGAAAGTATCCGGTGGTGATTGAGTCCAGATCAGACCTTCCTGGATTTTAGTCCCAATGCTGACACTTCCAGCTGCGTGGCTGGGACAAGTGTAAGTAAGAACTTCCCATGTCTCTGGTTCCTAGTGCTATCGTATAAGGATATCCCATGCCCAGCCCTGTCCGCCTTCCTTGCCTCCCTCCCATAGAGGCAGAGTGTAATGGTTCCGTGTCTTCTCATCCTTTTTCACAGCTGGAGTTGACACAGATCTAGCCAATGGGCCGAGGGTGGAAATCTCTTGGGGAAATAGTTTTCTCTACAATAAAAGACATGGAGAAGATTCCTTTCTCTTACTTTCCTCTCTTTCTGCTCTGGAGGCTGCCATAGGAGAATGCGATATTTAGGGCTGCTATAAGCATGTCGCTAGGGAGGGTCGGGAGAACATGGAGATGCCTGGCACCATCGAGCTGCCCCACAACCCCGGAGCTTCCTTCCTCCCTGCTGAGGAGATGATTAAATGACTCTAAGATTTAGGCCAGTGAGACCCCAGTATTTAGGTTCTTGTGACTTAAGATGTTCTGATACAAATGTCTGTTTCAGGAAGATCGTTGTAAGAATTAACTGAGATTGTGCATGTCAAGTGCTTGGCACAAAGCTATCACTCCGTAAATCATAACCTATAATAATTCATATGTGCAGAAAACAAGGATCGGCAGTTATTTGCTTTTTAGTTTCTTACTTTTCAATTATCGCCATCTCCCCAACTGGAGCTTGTGCTGAGAAATAAAGCGAGGTCTCAGAGGCTCCACTGCATTTGTTGAATGGTTTATATTCTTAGTTGGGCTCCTGGAGTAGGAGCTCCTCAAGGGCAGGGGGTTGTGTCTTATTCTTATTCACCACTAAGCTCCATGCTTGGCACACAGGCTCCCATAAGCAGATGTTAGGTGGATGGATGGATGGATAGATGGATGGGGAGACAGATGGACAAGTAGTAACCCCAGAGTCTTTGTAGAATACCTTCTTATCCATCATTAGGCCTGGTAGCCTTTTGTCTGTATAATATCAAAACCTAAGCATCAGAATCAGACTCTTATGGGAATCTGGCACTTTTGACTTTAAAACCCTAACGAATGATGTTTTACAGTCTACTCAGGAAGGTTTCTACCTGAGTTAAGAATACAATGAATAGCCTTACAGCCCGGCATGAGCTAAGCTGTCTTTTGCTTTGATGGAACATCTAAATATGCTGTAAGGCCATTATATAATATGGGGTGTTTTTTTTTTTTCCTCCCAAGAGAAAAGAGATGACTTTCATAGAGGAGTTTTAAGAAAATTGCTTCTTGCAAAGAAAAAAAAAATGATCTTTATTATACTCACAGGACTGCCACCCTTCCCTCCCCACCCAAACTGTTCACAATAATCATCTGTTGAGGCTTCTAGTAGCCAAGATAATCTGATGTCTAGGGCTATAGTTACTGTCTCATTTGCTAAATAGATTGCTAAATTTGGAAACAGATGTTGAAGCAAGGATTGAGGAACAATGCAAAGCTCTCACGCCATACCTCTGATCATTAGCCCGGACTACATCACCTGTTCTCCTGTATTGCCAGAAATCCCTCGTCTATGGAAACGGATCAGGATGTGTGTATATGTGCGTGCGTGTGCTTTTAGTCCATCTTACCTTCAAGCGTTCTTCCTTATGCATTGAAATTCTGCAGGGGAAGACCACCAAAGAGAGCCCATTCCCTAACCACTACCTTGTGATGGCCAGCACCATTCACCACACTTTGCTCTAGCTCATGTCTTTCCATACTCCTGTATCAGATCGGGATTTCTCTTGGTTGCTGACAACAGACAGAAAATAGCATTGAATAAATATGTTGTTTGGAGGTAGGTGGCCTATGCCAGGTCTGATAGTTCTGCGCTGTCAGCAGGAACCGAAGCTCTTATATCTTTCTGGTTAACACTTTGGCGCTGCCTCCTGTTTCAAGTTTGGTCACAATGGCTCCAACCATTAAGCCCTTCCAGATAAGAAGCAGAAGGAAGAGAGGAAGAAAAAAAGAGCACATTTCAACTACTTTTCCTCCTTAAGGAGTCTTCCTGGCAGTTCCATCTAGTAGCGCCTATTTATACTTTATTGGCAGAAGTCAGTCATGTGGGTATCACCGTCTGCAAGGGAAGCTGGGAAATGTAGTCTTTTGGCTGGTGTCTTGGCACCATGCATACACCTTGAGCTCATTACTAGGAAAGTAGGGGAGGATGTGCGTAGAACAGAAACAGTCAGTACGTGTCTCGTCCCCATCTTTACTCTGCTTGTGTTCCTTCACTCCCAAGATCTGAGTCCTGACCTCTGATCTGTTTCAGGGTTTGGTTCTCTTTAAATCAGTGTTTAGCTTCTAAGGTTCATTACCTATTCCCTATATAAAGAGGTCACTTGTGGTGCTGTTAGTGGTATAGTTTGACCAGCACAAACTGAGCTACTCCAGACAGCCTGGTGGTAGTCTCTCTTTAAGCAGAAGCCTAGGGACGTGTGGGTGGCTCAGTCGTTAAGCATCTGCCTTCAGCTCAGGTCATGATCCCAGGATCCTGGGATCGAGGCCAGCATGGGGCTCCCTGCTCAGAGGGAGGCCTGCTTCTCCCTCTCCCACTCCCCCTGCTTGTGTTGTCTTCTTTTTCTGTCAAATAAGTCTATAAAATATTAAAAAAAATAAAATAAACAGAAGCCTAATATCTCCAGAGTAACCAGCCATTATTGCCAATACCCTCAAAGACACAGGTATAGACAGAAGCAAACCTATTAATTGAGCCTCTACCCTATCCCATTCAGTCCTTCCAATGAGCAGCCCTCAGAGGCAAGTGCAATTACTAACATTCATTTTATAGATGAAGACATCAAGGATCGAAGAGTTAAATTATGCAAGATCATGAAACTTAGGACAATTTAAACACAGATGTGTTGTATCCCAAGGCCTTTCCTGCTGTCTATTTAAGTAACTTCTGTATTGTCTCCCCCAAATGAAAGCAGGCCCAGAAGGTGTGGGTGTGAGGAGTTTGAGGGGTCTGCCCCGGAGCACACCAGCCCCAGCTTGATTTCAGAGTCTGCTCTTGGCCCTTGGCCAATGTGCATGGTAGAAGCAGGAGGGGGGGGGGAATGTTCACCACTGTCTGGTCCTCAACCTCAGTGCTGCCACACTTCCTTGTCATAGTGGCACATGTAAAACAAAATAATATTTGTACAGCACAGGGAAACAGAGGCTGGTCGAGACCCCCTCCAACCAGAGGTTGAAGGGTCCATGTCTTGTTTAGCCTGTGGTCTTTCCTCATGCTGTCCTCTCTGCCTGGATCATGAATGTCCTTTTTCTGTTCCAGGCTCTAATCCAAGATCCACAGAGCATTGAGTTGGCCTGTCTTTTCAGTCTCCTCCGGTCTGTGACAGCTCCTCGGTCTTCCCTAGTCTCCCATGACCTCGACACTTCAGAGAGGACTGGTGAGTTATTTTTGCAGAGTGTCTCTCAGACTGCATTTACTTGATGTTTTCTTATGATTAGTCAGACGTTAGAAGCAGATAAGAAGCAGTTTTTATCAAGAATGCCTTAGAAGCGATGTGTCCTTGGTCGCTCATATCAGGGGGCACGGCATGCTGGTGCGTCACTAGGAATGCTGACCACGATCCTTTGGGAAAGGTGATGTCGCCTGGATTTCTCCACTGTAAATCATTGTTTTCTCTTTGTAATGGATAAGCGTCTTGGCAGAGATTCTTGGAGACTATTCAAATAACATGATTCCCTTCAAGTGTCTGCACATAATTTGAACACCCATCTGTGGGATTTGCCTGTGGGGTTTCAAAGTCATATGTCATATGTCCCTCATTCCTTCACTTACCAGTTGTAATTCTTCTGCAAAGAAGATGTGTCCCTTCCCCATTTATTTATTTGTTCATCTCTCTGTTCTGATCTGTGCTGACTTGTAGTTACTTCATCCTATGGGTTATAATCCAGTACTAGCATTATTTATTTTGCTGCTCAAATTGTTCCCGCTCTGGCTACTGAGAGCTCTTTCGTGCTAGCTCCTATGCTCTTGACATGCTGCTGTCCTTTCACGGATACTTCCTTACTTTCTGACACACCAAAGTGCTCCAGACTCATCCTGGGTTTTCCTTACCTCAGTCCTACAACCAACCACTCTTCCAAAGGAGCCCTGACTCCTTTTATTGGAGAACGGTTTTTAGAGAACGAGATCTGGATGCTAGGGGCCACTCTCTATCATTATAAGATAATTTAGATCAAAGTATGATTCCAATTTTAGAGATGAGAAGTATAGGGATTAACAAGGTTACATGATTCGCCATGTGACACAGAGCAGAAGTGGCAGAAAAGCTCAAACCAGGGCAGATCCTGCATTCTGAGCCTCTCTGCGAGTGCAGTACCCCATTTATTATAACTATGCGTTACTATTTAGAAGCAAAAGTACAGATGTGCCCGATAAATGTGATTTCTGCTGGATGGAATGGCATATAAAGTAGATTTTATATATAAAAACAAACTTGGCGTCCAATAAGTATTTCTGGATTGATTTTTATTGAATGAATGGTCATTAACATCAAATATGTCTTGGCATCTGTGAAATATTCTATTGTTCATTATGCTTTAATTCCTTTCTAAAACATGGTAGGGCTTATGTGAAGTAATAAAGAACATACAAAGAAAATACAATGACAGCTTCGCTTTCTGGATCCCCCTAGCCTTGGATGGAAACCTGATGGTGGGGTTGACCCTCCCTTTATCATGTTGCCTAAATGCCAGGAGACCAAGGTTTGGGAACAGTGACCCGAGTCTGGCAAGTGGTGAGCAGAATTCAGCAAGAATTGAGGTCTCCAGGCTGGTTCCCACCTGCCTTCGACTCTCATGATCTGACCACGGCAGGACGACAGCATCCCCAGACTGTGAGCCTGTGTGGGCAGGACCACAGGAAAATTCTCTGTACCTGTGTGACCCAGGCCCTGGGCGCATCTGAGAAGCCTGTCCACACCACTGGGAAGAGACCTAGCAACTCCACTTCCTGCTCCTCCTGTGTTTAATCTTCAATACTGAAATGTCTTCCTGGTTCACCAGCGGCTAAAAATCCAGGACGGCATAAGTAGAGAAAGGAAAACATCATGGTTTGACTGAATGAGATTGAGGTAGGAGATTTGATTTCTCAGCCCAGATTTGCACTAACTGGCTGTTTACACCAAGCAAGATCTTTTATCTCTCTGAGCTCCTCATACCTGGCCTTAAAATGATAGGGTCAGACTAGATGACCTCTAACACCCCATCCTGCTTTGAAGTTCTTGGAAGCTAAAAATTCCTTTGAGAAATTCCTTAAAAGGGCCTTGGGCCATTCTCAGTCTCACTGGTAGAACTCTGGTGCCATCTAGCGGCCAATCTAGAGAACCATTTTCCCCCCCCTAAAATCCCTTCTGCTCTCAGGCCTCATTTCAGTCGAAGCAAAAGAACAAAGCAGGTTCAACCCGTTGCAGGAGTGCGGCAAATTGCCAGACTTGGGAGAAACACATGTTTAATTCATGTCCTAGGAAGATATTTTGTGCAAACACACTACTTCCTACGGCAGAGGCTTTGGTGTGGTGGGCAGGTGCTTGCAAGCCAGGCTGTTCTTCAGATGTCAGCAACCCCCAGTGCGGCACCCTGATAAATGCAACCCGGAGGAGGTGTGTTTGGGTGACTCCCTGTGTGCTACTCTGTTACACGCTGGTCCTTCTGCGTTCAGCTGCTCCCCAGGTAACACTCATTAAGCATGTATGTCGGGCCTCCATCCTGAGCCTTCGCCCTGCTATCAGAGCCCTCCTCTAGACATCTGCAGCAGAAAGAGGAGGGAAGGACCCCATGGGTCTCCCGCTGATGAACTGGAACCATTCTGCATCATTTGGTACACCCCTCTGGGTTTTCCGTTTTCCTGGCACGCTCATCCAAATAAAGATGGCTTCTGAAGCCTGCCTGAACCCAGCTGGAATTACCTGAGCCATCCTGGGTGCGGTGCATTTATCCCGCACGCCGGGGCCTTTGTCAAATGTTGCCTCCACCCCAGGATGACGGCCTGACTGCTCGTCACTCCTCTCATGCTAACTGCTGCTTAACCGGCTGTGCCCCATCTCTTGCTTTTAGCTTCTCTATCCTGCTGAGGCACGTACGGGCAGTGTGACTGCTGTCCATTGTACAGGCAAGAAAACCAAGGACCAAAATGGGTTACGTGACTCCCCCCACGTATGCAAACAGGGAATGGCGGAGTTACAATAAAACGAAAGAGTTCTGACTCGCTGTTCAGTTATGCAGTGTTTGGAAATTTTCTTTATGGTCTCAAGGAGGGGCCACTGCTTCATTAATTTTCACCACAAACACTATGAAGAACCATTAGCTGCCTGTACCTGAAATAGTTGTGTGTGTGTGTGCGTGCACGTACGTGTGTGTGTGTGCGTGCCCACACAAGACAACGTAGTCAGTGGGTAGAGAGACCGCTGGGTTGGAAACCAGGATATTTGGGTTTTTGACAGGGCCACTGCCAGGCTAGTGGAGCCAGGGAAGTCACAATCACAGGCTTTCATTTCCTCCGCTGTGCAATAAAGAGGGCATTTCTTTTTTTTTTTTTTTAAAGATTTTATTTATTTATTTGACAGACAGGGATCACAAGTAGGCAGAGACACAGGCAGAGAGGAGGAAGCAGGCCCCCCCCGCCGAGCAGAGAGCCCCACGCGGGGCTCGATCCCAGGACCCTGAGATCATGACCTGAGCTGAAGGCAGAGGATTAACCCACTGAGCCACCCAGGCGCCCCAAGAGGGGCATTTCTGATTTGGGGCACGCTTCAATATCTTTAGCCCTGGGTCTCCCCAGATAAAACAATTCAGTGAAGTTACCTTTGCCTAGAAACTAAGTATCATCCGCCTGGCCAGTCTAGACTGTTCAGGTAGATTTATTGCTTTATTGATAAGGCTGGGCTTTGTTTTTGTTTGTTTTTGAGGGACCTGGCCTGTTCTTGGTGCAGAATTCCATTCCCACGTTATAAATTCCAACAGGCAGCGGAGGCAAATCCGTTTCATCTTGACTGTTCTTCAACAAATCCGTGAGCAATGGCTTTTGGGAGTTCTGTCGAGGTTTCTAAGCCTATGTTCTGAGGTTCTGTGGGATGGTGATTGATTAGCCATGTCTGCAGTAGGCACAGGCCGGGGAAGTGTGTAGGCCTATGGAAGAATTTGAGAGGGGCAAGGGAAACCATGCCATGCTCACAGGCAGAGAGGCACTTGGGGGCAGGGTTGGGATGAGAATCCAGGTCTCCTCCCCTTTAAGTTCAACTATGTCCCACCGGAGCCTCCCTCCTTATTGGTTGTCATGGCAATCAAGGGCTTGGAAGATGCTTTTTGGTGGTGACGATGATGATGACGGGGAGGTTAATGGTGCTGTGGCAGCAGGCTCTCTGCCCGAGCAGTCCTACACACTCCACAGATGTGTTTCTTCCTTTCCGCAGGACAGAAAGCTTAACACCTGACCGGACACTGGCCAGAAGCCTTTAATAAATGCTCCAAAGCTTCATGTGTTCTTTAAAATAGGCCTTTCTCCTCCTGGCCAGTCCCAAGAGAGACTCCTAAAGGTTGTACCTTCTTAAGTGACAGGTAGGAGGCAGAGAGGAAATCGCAGTCTGCGGGGGGCCGGGGGAGGGGGCGGGGGGAATGGAGGGGAGCCGAGGGCAGAGTGGCAAAGGGGCCACCTTCTTGGCCTCACAGAGGGGCATCTGAACAAACACTGATGGCTTGTGGCCTTCCAAGTGGCCAAGGCATGGCTTTGGCTGGCTTTTCCGGGGCTCCCCCGCCCAGAGGGACCTGCTGTACTGTGAAGGAACATTCTGTGTTTCTTGGCTGGCAGCGAGCGCACAGCCTACCAGCCTCCCCTGACTGCACACCCAGGGCCCTGGCGGCTTCCTCACGGGCCACCCTGGAGCTTCTGCCCCGAGCACAGGCCCGCGCCTTCTGTTCCCACAGAGCAGCCTTGCCTGCGGCGCTCTACCCATCCTGCTCAGCCGGGAGGCAGCGCTGTTGTCCTGAGCGGTGCGGGGAGCCTTCCCACGAGGCCCAGGAGGGAGGACGATGCCTGGGTGGAGAAGGTGGCCCGGCTCTGGGCATAGGAGGAGACTTGTGGGGCCCATCCAGGGACCTGGAGCCCGAACACCCTTTTGTTTGCCAAGAAACCAACCTACCCTTTAAAAAAAACATCCATGTTGCCAAAATCCCAGGTGAAAAGGATGCAGTTGACATGTTGCTAGCGAGGAATTCCCCAAGCTCTATGGGCCATGAACTGTGTCCAGGGAGGGCCTGGACCTGGCTCCTAGTGTGGATGGGATTCTCCCCAACACACAGCCCTCTCTTTGCAGGCAGGCAACTCTGCAGTGAGGAGTAACCACATCCAAGTCTTGGAGCCGTTAGACAGGGGTTCTGGATCCTGGCTTCAGGTGTGGGGAAGGCAGGGGCTTTTTCCCCCGTCAGTGCCTCTGGGCAAGGCCTTTCCTTCTCCTAGTATCCCCTTGGTTCAAATGCAGGACCTCTGATCTAACAACAGAACAGCCTTCATAGGCCCTAAGGCTGACCCGCCAAGAAGCCCAATGATAAAAGAAATCCAGCAGCTATTCAGGCTCCAAGCTTCCTTGTTTTCCTTCTGCAAGACCATTCCTTTTTCTGCCACCATTAGCATACATTCCTCAACCACGGAATCCCCAGGAGGCCAGAAGCTTGCAACACTTTTAAGGACCATCACTACAGAGTTAGCCACCGAAGAGAATTTGGGTCCTGAGGTACTTTTTTTTTTTTTAAGATTTTATTTATTTGACAGAGAGAGATGGAGAGAGAGAGTGAGAGTGAGAACACAAGCAAGGGGAGTGGGAGAGGGAGGAAGCAGGCTTCCCACTGAGCAGGGAGCCCGGTGCGGGGCTTGATCCCAGCACCCTGGGATCATGACCTGAGCCAAAGTCAGACATTCATTGACTGAGCCACCTAGGGGCCCCCCACTTGACAGACTTTAAATCAGCCTCAGAGGTGAACTTGTTATTAATCAGCTGAGACGGGGAACTAAATTTCTGTCTCTAAGGATCCCACAGAGGGCCTTGGAGGAGAGGAGCCAACACTCCATTGTTCAGGCTAAAGTGAACCCCAGCTACTTGAGCCATCCTTACCCTTGGGATTGGATAAGGACATTTCTGTGAGGATTTCTGATTTAAGCGACCATGTCCGATTTCTTCATACACCTGGCCTTCTATCATGCATTTCTTGGTATTTTGCCGAGGCATTTTGCTGTAAGGCAGAGGCTATCTCGTGCACACACTCTCGGCTACCCTCCTCAGGAGGAGGGAAGGGTCTGCAGACAACTAAGGGAACGAGATTTTTATGAGTACTCTGCTCTGGCCCCGGTGCCGGGCTCAGGGTACCCTGCGGGTCCTCGGGAGGACTTTACATGGGGTAGGGGTGGAAATCAGTACAAAATGTTACAGGTGATGTGTCAGAAGTAAGCAGTCAGATTCAGTGGGGGCACAAAGCAGGAGCCTCTATTTCCGATGGGGCGAGGAGGGTAGGAGAGCTTCCCCCCACCTGCAGATGTTTGGGGAACGAAACTCACAACCTGGAGCTCCTCCAGATACTCTTACACCTGCTTGTCAGGCTTCCGTCCTCATGGTCACAAATGTCTGCCTGTCCAGTCTGCTGGGAACCAGCATCTGGGGCATGAATCTCATTCTTCAAGCTCCAGGGAGATGGCCAGAACACTAGATTTCCAGCATCCTAATTTTCCACAATGATCCTAATTTCTGCATTATTTGTCCATACGAGTGTAGCTGTCTAAAGAAAGACCATTCCTCTGGCACAGTCTTGCCCAGGAAATCCCAAATAGATGTTTTCTTCGAATAGAGCTATGTTTACTGAGGAAATGCTACAAGTTGGGGCTACCTAAACCAGGGAAAGAAAAGGAAGAAGCAGTCCATGCACCGAGACCTGAACACCGCCCAAGAAATCCAGCTGGCTTTATCTGGTGGGCCACGAGCATGTGATGGGACATGACTGAACTAGGGGAAAGCACTTGCACGGCACACTGCTGGGTCTGTCGCACATCATCACGACAGTCTGTGTTCTCCCTGCATGATTCAGGGTAATATAGTTATTGTTTAAAATTAATTAATTAATTTTAGAGAAAGAGAGAGAGAGAACGGGAGGAAAGGCAGAGGGAAAGAGAGTCTCAAGCAGACTCTGCACTGAGCGTGGAGCCCAATGCGAGGCTCGATCCCATGACCCTGAGATCACAACCTGAGCCGAAATGACAAGTGGGACCATTAACGGACTGCGCTACCCAGGCACCCAGGGTAATACTGTTCTTAATGATTGCAGTGATTCATATGCCCTATCCAGTAGTTACGGTATACAGTTACATTATAGAGTATATATATTTACACGGGAAAACAGTGTCTATGGCACAGACAATAACTCACAGTTAAGGACGGAGGGCAACTTCTAGAATCCTTATGTTGCCAATCTGACTGCTGCACGTCGTCGGGAGAAACTCAATTCTAAGACGAAGTATGGGCATTGTGAGGTCAACTCGGAGCATCCTCTCCTTTTTGCTTTGTTATTTTATTTAATTTATTCTTCCCTCGTTTGAGGTCTCAGCTCTATGCAGGATTTGGGGAACACATCTGTTTATTGCAATCTCTTTACAATGTATTTATTGTAAATTAAAGTGCTTAGAATTTACAAGCCTTGCGCTTTAGGAAACCTCCATGCCCTTTTGAGGAGGCTCTCAGTTCGTCTCCACTAGTGGTTCTGAGGTGCCTTGTTAGGTCCAGTTTGCTCTCACCTGGATTTAGTGGGAGGGGGAAAACTCAAGTTTAATGCTCGTGGGCCCTCGGTTCCTCTGGTCTTCCCCAGACGGCAGCTGGAGGGAGGCCACTCTTACCTCTCCCCGCCAGTGCCAGCCATGGAACCCTAAAATCAGGAGCACAGGTCACTGCCCCCCAGCCACACCCAGGTAGAGCCAGGAGCAGAACCCACTTTTGCTTTTTGCTTATTGAAAATCACGGGATCTGAGCCACGTGCTGCCATTAAAAAATAACCCGTGAGTTTAAAAGCAGCAAATTACCTGTTGCCACAGGTTACTTTTAAGACATGCTTTTGTCCTTGAGGGCTTTGCAGCAGCCAGGAAGGATTCCGGGGGGGGGGGGGGGCGGGAGAAGGACAGGATGCAAACCAGGGAGGGGATCTCCCAGGGCAGTCACTCCCGGCTATAACTCTCCTCTCCGAGCAAAGAGAACAGCTGAGCCAGTCTGGATCCCCTCCAGCCTGCCCCGGTGATTGCTTCACACTTCAGGCCTGCGGGGCTCACTGGAGCACACCTCAGCACCTCCGTGGGCCAGGCTTTCTCAGGCATTCTGCTGGAGGCTGGTCCCCTATATATACCACCGCTCCAGGGCCTGACGTCCGGTTTTAGGTTGCACCATAGTATAGAATCACTAAGGATTCAGAAGAGCTGTGTTGTACTCACCTGCCTTCATCACACCCTTGGTCCCCTCCAGATGGGAGACGCTGCTCTCAGCAGAGGGACGTCAGTAGTGAACCCAGTTGCCGTCATCGTGGGGCCGGCGTTCTTATGGAAGAGACAGACAAGGGACAGATAAACATGTTAGTGGAGAATACAGCATCTGTCCGTGATCTGTGGCACCGAGAGCATAAAGCAAGGAGGGAGGATCTGAGGGGCTCTGGGTGGGGAGGCCTTAGAGCAGGGAGTCCTGAATGGAGAGAGTGTCAGAGAGAACAGCAAGTGCTCGGTAGAAGGCAGAATCTGGCAAAGGGCGCGGTGGACACTGAACACAGCTGCTGTTATGAAGTGCTTACCACGCATGTAATTAGGCACTTTGTATACCTCGTGCGCTTCTTATATGCACCATCTCAATTAGTGGTCACAAGCGTCCTTTGACATGGGTACAATGATTCTCCCATTTTACAGGTGGTGAAGCAGTGACCGAAGATGACCTAATTGGCCTCAGCTCACATACTTAGGACACGACATTGAGGCTGGAGCTTGGGTCTAGTCTCAGTCCAAACACTCACGTCCCTAACCTCTAAGAGCTCATGTTCCATGTTGCTGTATTGGAGGGTACCCCCAGACCCTCAGGGCTCAGTGTGGAGGAAAGAATGTTTTTGAAGCTGTATGTTGCCTGGAAGGTGCTTTGCTCACATCCAAACTGCATTCTTACATGATTGTTTTCTCTCTTACTTAGAAATATTGTTCAGGGCACCTGGGTGGCTCAGTCAGTTAAGCATCTGCCTTTGGCTCAGGTCATGAACCTGGAGTCCTGGGATCGAGCCCTACATCGGGTTCACTGATCAATAGGGAATCTACTTCTCCCTCTCCCTCTGCCCCCCACCCCCAAATTGTGCTATCTCTCTCTCAAATAAATAAAATTATTTATCTGACAGAGAAAGACAGCGAGAGAAGGAATACAAGCAGGGGAAGTGGGAGAGGGAGAAGCTGGCTTCCTCCTGCTGAGCAGGGAGCCCGATGCAGGGCTCGATCCCAGGACTCCAGGATCATGACCTGCTCTGAAAGCAGATGCTCAACGATTGAGCCACCCAGGTGGCCAAATTAATAAAATCTTAATTAATTAAGTATACTGTTCAACCAAAATTGCTTTTTTGGGTGGCCTTCTGAGTCTTTGCTGCTTCTCTTACAAGCTAAAGGTGGTTGCTATCAGGATGCCCATGAATGTCATTCTGATTAGTTTTCTTTCAGGGCGTCTTAGAGGCGCCCCAAAGTTGCACACCTCTTTCAAGAGCCTGACGTGTGGGACCCTCATGTGTAAGGCTGTTTCATTCTTATGGTAGCCTGAAATCAGAAGTGATTATAAAAGGATAGCCATCTCGGTGAATGGTTGATCCAGCAGAACCATAGGCACACAGTGCAGTTAGGTAGAATGGACAGCAATTTGAAATCAGTAGCTTTGAAATTTTAGAGAGTCAGACAAAAAAAAAGAAAGAAAAAAGAAAAAAGAAAAAAACAAACCAGAAACCAAAACAACAACAAAAAAAACCCTACATGATTCTGAGCAGATTAGTTAATACTCCTCTTGGAGCCTCCCAGTCTTCATCTCCAAAATGGGAATAATCATGCCAACTTCTTTCCAGTCTTTTCAGCATTGACAAGAGAATACCCATGAGACAATATGCGTCTTGTAAAGACCTCCTTCGTTCTTCCCCAGAAGAGAAGAGGAAACACATTAACAAACGTTGAGCCTGGGTGCAGAGCTCAGTTCCTGTCTCCTAGATGTGAGAAGCCTGGAGGCTATGAAATCGCTCTGGAAGTTACCCAGGCCCAAATGGTAGCTCTGTGTGTTGGTTCTTCTGCTGTCCTGGGGAGGCAAATCAAGGTCAATGAAGGATATCCCTTCAGGGAGAAATAGCACAGAGAGTGAAGTCCACTGTGAAACCATCTCCATATACGCATATTGGGTTTAAGAAGCCCCAAAGGAACCCCAAATACAAATACACCTCTGGGTAGCTGCAGATATGATTAGTGCTTAAGGGATGGATTTTGAGCCAATCCCTTTGAGTTTAGATCATGCTGCCGCTTACTAGCGGTGTGACCTTAAGGGACTTAAGTTACCTGCCATCTTGGAACCTTTAGTTCACCCTTCGTGAAAGACATGCACGTAAAGATTAAAGATGAAAAATGTCGGATGGATAATAGTAACCCCTACCCCAGGATTGTCATGAAATTTAATAAGCAAATGTGTACACACACACACACACACACACACACACACACAGTCCCTGGCAAATTAAGCAACATTTAAGTGTTGGTTATTAGTATAAGGAGTATGAGGAAGGGACCAGGTTCGGGGGCGGGGGGATTCCAGGGCATGAGAGAGATGCTGCCACTTAACTATCCAGGGACTGGGTTTCCCTGGGAGAAGCAGCTCCTCAGCTGAAGAGATGCGGTGACTCTCAGGCGGGTGGGGACGAAGCGACACTCCGTGCCTTTCCAGTCACAGAGAGTGGGAGGGATGTTAAGTGTGTGCTGCATTGTCGTTAATTAATTTCTCAAGGGCTGCAGTAATCAGAAGGCTCATTAATGTGTTTCAGGCTGCCTTTCATTTAGAGAACCAGCGAGTAGTAAATGTAAATGCGGTGTACTTAGAAACCTTAGAAATCATTCAGCGCCCTAGTAGGAGGGGGGACGCCCTGCTCCTGTCTCTAAGGAGAAGAAAAAAAAACCCCTCAAGGGCTTCTTTAATCACATGAAAGAGGAGCAATTCTAACTCAACAGCGGCAGAGGCTCCCTGTGGCTTTTCAAAATATTATCGTTTGGACCTTGTTGTCCCTCTGCTCTTGCACAATGTTTAAAGATGCCACGCTCTATCTGTATGATACTCTCCCCAGCAGGGTGCTTAATCCTGACAGGCAGATTCCAGGGGGCCAGGGCCTGGCAGGCGCCCGCAAAGGAGCTGCCCTGAGCTCCTGGGGATGTGCAGCCCAGAGAGTCCCCAAGCCCCTGCTCGTTGGAGGCTTGGCTGCTGGGTCAGGCTGGGGGCACAGGTCAGTGGCTTCTCTAATTCTTCGAGGCAAACCTCAGGGTTGCATGCACCCCCTTCACTCTAACCTTGATCTCCCCTGAGGAGATGTTTGAAACGGTGCAGAAGTGAGCAGGTTTCCGTGGACCCCTTTCATGGACCTGGACCTCTTCTTCCCTGGCTATTTCCATTAAATAAATGAGCTTAGAGCAACACCCCTGTGAGTGTTTATTACTCTCATTGTGATTCTTAGTAACTGCTAGCAGCGTGTGGGCTGCAGGTTCTCGGGGCTTCTGTCCCTCTAGTTTTCCACACCTGGCTTCCTGATGATAATTGCTGTACAGGTGGTCACCCACCACAGCGTCTTGCACTGTGACTTGGCCTCCCTCTTTCTTTCTTTCCCCATCCTCATGTGTGATCGACTTCAGTCAGTAACAGCTATGCTCATTTTTACCCTCCCCCACTGCAGGGGAGAGGGCCGGGCCTGGGTCTACCCACCCTCTCTCCAGTAGGGCATGGCCCCAGTGAGCATGGAGGTTAGCCCACAGAAGGCAGAGGTGGCCACAATCTGTGACACACCACACTCCTCCCGGTGGGAAAGCAAACATGCAGTCGCTTGACACATGTATGGCCCCACACGACCCTACCCCCGCTCTCCCAGAGGACCCTGACGACAAAACCCCCAAATGGGATCTCAACCCACTTTTCCTCCTCAGTTCAGTTCAATGTAGGATTGAGCACCTACTATGTGCCAAGCTCTATGCGAAGTGCCAGGGATACAAAATGGGTAAGACACATCTCTACCCTTAGGGAACATAGAGTCTAGGGATTAAGTCACACCCAGAAATACAACCAAAATAAATGGAAGCACAGAGGAGGGCATGGAACTGAACCCTGCCTTCCTGGAGGAGCTGGGGTCTGACTTGACCTTTGAGGACACGAGTCTGAAGCACACGGGTGATGTGCTCGGGGTTATGCCTTATTTGCTCCTCACTGTACCACCCCAGAGGAAGCCTCTTGAGAACACCAGCCAGTCAAGCTCTAAAGATCACAGTTTTATACTCTGGCTTTCCAAGGAGTATAAATGAGCCATATCAGATCCAAGTTGCTCCTCTGTTGAACTAATATGATAATGGTGAGGAGGGCTCCTGGGTGGCTCAGTTGGTTAAAGGTCTGTCTTCGGCTCAGGTCATGGTCCCAGGATCCAGGGATGGAGCCCCGAGTCGCATCCCATTGGGCTCCCTGCTCAGCAGGGAGTCAGCTTCCGCCTCTCCCTCTGCCCCAGCCCTGCACCCCCCACCTCTTGCTCATGCTCTCAAATAAACAGATCTTTAAAAAATACTAATTTGATAATGGATATCTAATTTTCAGATACCAGGTTGAAAGTTTATAGGGTGAAAGTTTCAACTTCTGTCTTAGTTCCTAATCTATAAACAGAGCTTTTGACTTGACTTGAAAGGCTTTCTCTTCCATGAAACTTTCCTGTTCACAAGGGTTTGTTGCTGCCACCCGCCCTCAACCCCCTACAATGCAGTGTCCCAAGTGGGAACATGCCCCAGCACATCAGAGTACATGCTCCTATTTGTACACTTACAGGTCTATGTCACAATCATGGCCTAGACTTGAATCAGCTTCTCGTATGCAACATGTGTCATGTTATAAGATAAAGAAGAATCTTAGTCCCAGGCTTTGACACAAACCAGGCCAAGGCGGAAGTTCAAAGTGTTTATTGCCACATCTAGTGTTAAACCTGAATCATGTTTCACTCTTTAAGATTTCTGCTACATTTTACGGGCGCCTGGGTGGCTCAGTGGGTTAAAACCTCTGCCTTCAGCTTGGGTCATGATCCCAGGGTCTTGGGATGGAGCCCCGCATCGGGCTCTTTACTCAGCAGGGAGCCTGCTTCCTTCTCTCTCTCTCTGCCTACTTGTGATCTCTCTCTGCCAAATAAATAAATAAAATCTTAAAAAAAAAAAAAGATTTCTGCTACATTTTAATGATTGTTCTAAAAGTGAAACAAAATAATGGGTCAAGTGCTTACAAATGCTCGACCTACAGGAAGCCCTCAGGAATGTTGCCTATGTTCATCACTATTAGATAGTTCTGTTGAGGATTCTAGTCCCTCCCTCCTCTGGAGGAGAGGAATGAGTTCGGCATTGCCTTGATGTAGATGACTTTGGTCTCTCTGAACCCTTGTGTTGTTCTTTAATGTTTTGTGTTTATATCTGGGCTCCCTAATTAGACTAAAAGGAGTCTGAGGACTGTGGTCTTCTTAGATTTTTATTTTCTTTCCCTCACAGCATCTAGCACCTTCCTTGCACATAGCCGACGTGCAGTAACTATATCTAGATGCATTCATTGAATGGCTGGATGCCGGTGGCTGTGTAAATGCATATGAAAGTGTTAATTACCACGCTAGCTGGCCTCACCTGCTCCTTTGCCACTGCTTCTCAGTCCCGGAAAATGAGTAGGAGGAGGTTAATCCTGGGGGGGGGGGGGGGGGAACAAATCCAAAATACTGGAAACTCCTCCAGCGGACCGGTTCACACACCTCAGGGTATCACTGCATCTGTTCCTCACACTATACACTGTCCCGGCAGATTCCTGGTCGTCTTTGACCTTGAGGTTCAAGGGCACCAGATGTGGCACCGGTTTATTGTCCTAAGGTGCAAAACGACTTCTTCCGAGTTCAGGAGAAACCCCAGAGAAGTGGCCTGCTTCCTAGGTCACCAGCAGCAAGCTGGGGCAAACTGGGCTGGCTCTATCCTCACTTTCAAATAATAGGCCATTCAGTCTGAGGGAGAGAAATGAATCAGCACCCCCAGGGCCATTTGAGCGTCCCAGACAGCTGCCAGCTGGCCAGCCCATTTCAAACAACCAATTAGTATGAGCACCACAAGTTGATTTGAGCAAATCCAGGCAGCTCTCCGTGCAAAAACTAGAAGGCCCACATGTCTGTGTGGAAAATGAAGTTGTTTCCCCTTCCCTGGCATTGTTCCACTCCAAGAAACAAGCTTTATTTCTCTCAAAACTTGGCTTCCCTTGACTTGCCAGATGAAAAATGATGTGAAGTTATTGAAATCATCTGCTAAGGGAAATGAATCCAAGCTCAGCGAAAGAGGTTTTGCTGCTTTTTCAAAGCACATCAGTCCGCTTGTCTTATAAGCAAAATAGACTGCTGCTACCAGGTGAAGACAGTAATTATTCCAATTAGCAATTGTATTCTGTGTCGAAGGTAATGAGGAATAAGGAGGCTGGACCCAGCCCAACGATTCATTCATTATATGTGCTTTCTCCTGTCCTAAGGTAGCAAAGAAACAGAGTGAATTCAGCTGTGTGATGACAGAGGCATCCCCCAGTGTAGACTGACTCAGTATTCATCATTTGCTGCCTGATAAAGGGGCAGCACAACCCTGGAGAATACACAGACAGGGGACGCCAACAGTGCCCACACCACTCCTGATCGAACACTGCCTTTGCTGCACACAGACCCTTGTGTGCGACGGCAAGCCATGAGTTTGTGCGGTGGTTAGTGAAACAATAATTTGCTGATATTTGTCACTCTATTGCTGAAATGAAATGAGGAAATCCCAAGGATCTACAGTATTGGTTTTTTTTTTAGTATTTTTTTAAGACTTTATTTATTTATTTGACAGAGAGAAATCAGAAGTAGGCAGAGAGCCAGGCAGAGAGAAAGGGGGAAGCAGGCTTCCGTTGAGTGGAGAGCCCAATGTGGGGCTCGATCCCAAGACCCTGAGATAATGACCTGAGCCGAAGACAGAGGCTTAAACCACTGAGCCACCCAGGTGCCCCTCTACAGTATTTTTTATTCAACATAATCTTTGACCATTCTTTTGATTTTAAATATATGCATTTCTAGAATGGAAGGAAGGAAAAGAGGGGGCGGGAGACGAGACAGTAGGGCTACCTTGTTCTGGGAAGACTTTGACCAAATTGGGTTAATATGGCAGAAAAGATTGAGGCAGCTGATAGCCTTTTTGCAAATGTAGCACATTTGAAGTTTTTGCTTTGATTAGTGCCTCTCTGTGTTATCTGAAAAGTCTATCATGAAAGCAAGAACTGACAGTACTTCAAGGAGTAATTGACAAGTCCCGGATTAGAGTGAGTGATTTAACACATATTTCTCAGTAACTGATAGATGAAATAGCCAAAAATATTCAGTAAAGTTATAAAGATTTTGAACAACATGATTAACAAGTTTGCTGTGAAGGACTTAAATGGAGCACTGCGCTCAACCACTGGAGAATATGCTTTCTTTCCCAGATGACATTTTACATTTATGAAAACTGATGATGAATTAGGACATAAAGCGAATATCCAATCTCAACAAATTTCAAAGAATCAGTATCATAAGACTGCATCACAATTAAGTTAGAAATCAGTAAAACTTATACCTTGAAACCTCTATACATTTAGAAATTTCAGAGCACAATTAAAATCCGGAGACAGAAAGCAGATTGTGGTTGTGGGGGGCTGGAAGGAGAGAGGAAGGGGGTGTGACTTCGTAATGGGTCTGCGGCTTTCTCTGGAGGCAATGAGAATGTGCTGGAACTAGACAGAGGTGTGGTTGTACAACACTGTGAGTGCACTTCCATCTGGTTAATCTTCTATGAATTGTACACCTCAATCTGGTAAACTTTATATGAATTTCCACCTGAATGAAAAAGAGTGCTCATTATAACTCTGGGTTTAAAGCCTCATCTATGGATACATGGGTGTGTACAGTTTGTGAAACTTTTTCAAGCCATACACTTATGACGTGCATTTTTCTTTGTTTTATGTATATATGTTTACATTTTCTATATTATGCTTCAATGAAGAGCTTAAAAATAAAAAAGCATATCAACTAAAAGAAATCATAAAGTATGAAAAATGAGAACTGCATGACCCTACACTCATTTATGGTATGTGGTGAACTCATTCAGATCAAGAGGAAATAAGCTGCAACAGAGAAGGATGAAGAGTTGTCCAAAGTGCCCATAAAGGAAAATGCCCAGCTTTCAATATTTCTTTGGACAACAAAGAAAAGTTTAAAATGAATAAGAGGGCTACCAAATGTAAGAAGGGAGGGGAAAAAAGCAACAGAATATTCCCAAAGAAAGTAAAAAGAACGAAATAACAACCTTAAAGAAACAGATATCAGAGATAATAATGATGATCATCAAAGCCAAAGACTGAGTCTCTGAAGAGATGAACCCCTAAGACTGAATAAGGAAATCTAAAAAATAGAAGACACACATGATATTAGGAATAAAAAAGAATACAAAAGATCGCAAATATAACAGAAATACAAGATGGAAAAATCTTGTGCCAATAAGTTTGAAAATGTACATTTTATTTATTTATTTATTGAGTAAAGTGATAGAAGTTTATTAAGTGAAGATACAGGGAAAGCTCTCAAGAGTGACAGGGGTCCTGACAGGGTTGCCAATGAGGGCCTTTAGGGTTGGTCTCTTATAGAAAGATAACTGTGGAACTTACATTTTAAATGGAAAAAATCCTAGAAAAATATATTTACCAAAACTGACTAAAAAAGAAATAGAGAGCCAGCATTATCAGCAGTAAAAATCTTCCTATGAAAGAAATCCTATGCTTTGAGGGTTTTATTTAGGAGTTCTAGGAGATATATTTCACTTGATCTTAGCCAAAAGGCCGAGAAGCGATCTAGGAGATATTTCAATTACAGCCTCAGATTATAACCAGTATGCTAAATAAGCAGGATTCATGGGATGTAATGAAGACCGTTACTACGCTGCTGTCTCCTACTATCCCTTTAAATCTTCTCAGTGAAGGTAACCCTTTCTCTGCCGTTGGATGAAAACTCAGGCAAGCCCCTTGACTTTTAAGGTTATTATTGAGTAACAGAAATGCCTGTGTTATCCTGCAGTCATAAACCCAAACTCAAATTAGTCACTTAAAATATCTTCTTACAACAGAAGATAGGCTTTCAGTTTAAAAGTTAAGGCTTCTCTTTCCCCAGCTCGGGGCTATGGCACACTGACCACCTGTTTTGGGGAAAAGAAACGGAGTCAGCCTCTTCTCTTTTTCTCTCGTACCTTTCCAGTCACTCCCCAACCCCCATCCCACCCCCACCACTGTCCCATCTATAAGTCAGGGTTCAGTCAAGAAATTGATATTATGCTAGTGATTCGAGAACAAAATTAATGTGAAAAATCATTAATTAAATTGAAGTCACTAACCAGATGAGACTAATGAGACAAGAAAAAAAATTCTAAAGTATCATAAGTGCAGCAATTTCAAGCTGAAGCTACCATTCCCCGGGGTGAGGGAATAAAAGAAAGATGTTAAAATTCTTGAAACTTCAAACCACAGGCAAAGGACCCTACAGAGTTGAAACTCTGGATACGGAAGTGCCTGAGCTCAGAGGAGGGAGCTCATGAGGCTGGACCCAAAGTCTGAAGAGGATGTAGTCCTGTCTTAGGATAAAGGGGTGAATGTGAGGAGTCTGGCCTTACAAGTCTTGTTGAAACTGTAAATGGGACTGGCTGCTGCTGTGGAAGGAATCGTCTCTGATGGGGTGAAGAAGCTGAGCTAGCAGGACACTCACAGGGACCAGGCAGGAAGGAAGAAGGGAGGAGCACACCCCTTCCACTCCTGCAGCCTCCCAGTCCCCGGCAAGCTCCTTGACTGCCAGAGCCCAACAGGGAAGAGCTGGCAAATCAGGGCATGTGGTTTTCAGGAGGGTGGCCCTAGCATTACAGAGCAGAGGAAAAAAAGGTGGACTTTTAATAAATGTCAGACCCCCATTCACTCACTGCTTTTCTGGTCCTCTCCAGCTTGGGGAGATAGAGAAGGAAGGAAACAGAAAGCCTTTACTTAACTAGTTCTGTGATTAGAATGCTTTGCTCTCTCTGGACCTGCTGGGTATTTGAAGCTGATTCTTTCTCATGGAGGGCTTTCATGTGAACTTCGGCAAACCTATTTTCTTACTCCATCACTGCTGATTTCCTTTGATCTAAATGAATGCACTGTATTCTGGGAGTTGCTTATTAACCTCCAGCTAATGGCCACATAAGCAGTGTCCAGCTTCTCCGCTAATGAAACCTGTTTACCTCTCCAACTGAGCCAACTTTATATGAGACAATATAAGATGACCCCGTGCCAGCTCTTTTGTGTGCATCTGGCTGTAACTGAGCCAAAGGAACACTCGTGGATTCCTTGCCCAGGCAAATTTGGGGAATGCAGACTGACTCAAGCCCAGGAGCGCCTGTCTTTCACTCCGTCACCAAAGCAGCTAGTCAGCCCTGTTGTTGCCTTTTGTGTTTCAGATAAGAGCCAGACACAAGTCCACTAGGCCTCCCCTAGTTCCTAGGGGAACCACTGAATCCCTCCTTGGCTTGAGCAGCCATGTTTGCCAAAGAAATCATCTTTCAAAATTTCCATCACTCTCCCTCTGTCAAGCCACTGACACGCTTGAAAGGATGAGGTGTTGTTAATGTCAAGGAACTGATTCCTAGATCTGTCTTCTGAAAAGACTATCTTGGCCTATCATCTCACTTTGGAAGTTTATATCTTGAATCTTGATATGCCAATTGAAACTTGATTGAACATCTTCTTGTAGCAATCTTAAATTCTTCCAGTTCATCTTGTGAGACTAATATAACTCTGATCCTAAAATCAAAACAGAACTAGAAAGGAGAATTACAGGTTAATCTTATTCATAAGCAAATTGCAAAAGCAAACAAACAAAAACACACACAAAAAAACCCCCTAAAACTATTCTAAACAATTACCAATCCAGCAGAGTATGAAAAAGATAACCCATCATACTAAATTGGATTTATCCTGGGAATGCAATGTTGGGCTAACATTATAAAGATGATTAATTTAATTCATTGCATTAACAGATTGGATGAAGAAAACCATTTGATGATCTCAGTAGATGCAGAAAAAACATCTGAGTAAATTGTGACAGAAATTCTGAAGATTATAATTAAGGAGGTAAATTTCAACAAGATAAAAGCCAAAAAGACCCCACTTATGGCAAATACCATTCTTCCCGGTAAAACTTACAAGCCTTCCTTTTAAAATCAGGAACAAGCTGAGGATGCCTAATGTCATTGTTATAGTCAACATTATTCTAATTGCATGGGAAAAATGTAAAAAAGAAATAAAAGGTATGCAAATTGGAAAAGAAGGAATAAAATAATCATTATTAGCAGATTGATATGATGCCCGAAGAGAATATTCAATAGAATCTATAGTTGAATTATTAGAATTGAGAAGATAATTTAGCGAAGTGGCTAAGTATACAAAACCAATTGCATTTCCATACAGCAGCCATAAAAATCATAGTAACAGAATTTTTTAAAGATACCATTATAATAGAATCAAAACTATAATAAAATAAAGGCAAGACCTTTATGGAGAAAAACTTTATTGAAAAACAGTAAAGAAGACCAAAATTAACAAACAGGTATAGCATGTTCATGGGTAGAGAGACTCAATATGATTATGTCTACTCTACCCAAATTCAATGCAATTAAAATCAGTTTCTCAATGGTTGGTCATAGGCCTTATTAATCTGGTTCCAAAATTTACCTGGAAGAGCAAAGGCCATGGAATAGTCAAGATACTCAGATACTCTTGAGGAATAAGAACAAGGGGTGTGTGTGTGTGTGTGTGTGTGTGTAAGATGAGGTGGCCCTGTCAAATATCAAGATTGCTAAATCTATTTAAATAAAGCAATATGATATTGGCACAGGAACAGACAAATAGACCAAAGGAAAGAATGGTGAGCCCCAATATGGATCTATAAATATCTGATGCTGATCTGCTGGCACTCTAGAATAGCTGGCAGATGTAGAGGGGATGGTAGGAAGTGAACTGTTCAATAGTGTGCGAACAAGAATTTATCCATATTGGATAAAAATGATATTGGATTCCTCCCTTGCATCAAAGTCCAGCTGAAACGAAGATTTAAATGTGAAAAGAAAAACTGTAAAAATTTTATGTGTCAACATAGAAAAATAGTTTTGACTTTTGGTAAGGAAGTATTTTCTAAATAAGACCCAGAAAATACAAACCATAAGGAAAAGATTGATAAATTACAGAAATTCAAATTATGAATTTCTTTTTTTCAAAAGACACTGTAAAGAGAGTAAAAAGACAAGCCAAAACCTGAGAGGGCATATTAGTCATGCACATCATTAACTAAAAATTAGTATATAGAATCCATGAAGAACACCTAAAAATCAGTAAGAAAACAAAAAGAACCCAATAGAATATGAGCAATAAGAATGAAAAGCTTTTCACAGAAGAGGAAACATGAATGGCCAATCAATATACAAAATGTACCTTAATTTCATTAGTAATCAGGAAAAGCAAAATGAAATGACAATGAGATATTTAGACACCTACCAATGGGTACAAATATAAAACCTGACCATTTTAAGCAGTACAATGAGGTCTCCTACACACTTGCAATGGGTGATACAATCACTTTGGAAATCACTTCTGACATGTCTAGTGTAGCTGAGACAGCATGTCTCCTATGACTCCCAGGAATATCCTTAGAAGAACTTCTCCACATGAGCACCAGGAGATATGTCTGAGGCAGCACTGTTTCTATTAACAAAAAATGGAACACAACTCAACAGGAGAAAAGACAAATCAATTGAGGTATATTCATAAAATGACTATAACAGTAAAAATGAATGAGCTATATAACTGAATTTCAGAAATGGAATGTTGAGAGGAAAGGAATACATGAAATATGATATTTTAATAAACTTGGAAAATAAGGAAAGCCATATTTTGTTTAGGGAGATAGATATATATATATATATATATATATATATATATATATATATGGTAAAATATAAACTATAGCAAAAGGATGATAAAACCAAATTTAAAAACAATGGTTATCTATCAGGGAGGCACCATAGGTCTGTGATTGGCAAGACAGTATTGCCAGATAAAAATGGGGAGGGGTCAGGTAACTTCAAATGTAAATATGAATAATGTTTTTAATGTAACTATATCCCAGATATGGCACGGGACATACTTATACTAAAAGTTACTTACTGTTTATCTGAAATTTAAAATTAATAGGGAATATTTTATTGTTGCTGTTGCTTGTTTTGGGATAAATACGACAATCCTACTCAGTGACGATATTTATAACGTACCATTTCTTAGGTTGTGTGGTAGTTTCGTAAGTTGTCTGCACATTTTGTTGTTTGTTTTTTAAAAAAGCAGACAACCAACTTGAACGCAAGTCTTCCCCTGTTTACAATTCTATTTGGTGGATCTACAGCTTTTGCTAAAAAACCAGCAACAGCGAAACTGAGGTGCCGGTCAGGTGCCGGTCCCCTGTGACCACTGGCAGATGCGTCATCTTTCCTGTGGCTGGGCCCTCTCCTTACTGCTCCCTGTGCTCCTGTTGGTGATGACTTCTCCCCATCCCACAACTAGAGCTGTTCGCCACAGTTTGTTAGGGTATCCCACCATCTTCCTTCCATAATGTCTGTAAGTGTGGGGTATTATGCAATGCATGACCCACTTTAAGTTCATGTTCCAAGTAATAAAGGCTTTTTTAAGCATCAAAAGGCCTTCTTATCTCCCCAGTTCCTCAGAGAAAATGTCAGAAAAGAGATCACAAAGAACATCCGGATTAAAGAGGCTATTAGTTGCAAAATCACTTTCCTAGTCCCATGGGGAAAGCTTACTGGAGGGAGAAGAACCTTCCCCAGAATTCGATTGATGAAGACTCTCTATATAAAGACTCTTCTTGAAGGAAGTGCGTAAGTAAAGGGTACAGACTGCAAAGAATTCTAAGGACCCCCAAAACAAGAGTAGAACATTCCAGCCCAACACAAAGCAAGGTGTGGAGAGTTGGGGCGGGGGTTGGTGCTCAACACATACAGAAGAGATTCTGACCAGATGTGACACTCATGAGCCCTAGGACTGGGAGCCACTGTATTCCCCAAAGACTGGCACAGAGTTGTCCTCAATACATGTTTGTGGGTGGAATACATGAATGCATAATAAATGAAAGAAGTTACAAGGGGAGTGTAAAGATTATTATCAGATCCATAGAAAGGAGGGATTAAAGAGTCACAGCAGAATCTGCTGATTCTCCTGTATTTCTCATGTAGGCACACCTCAGAGATTTTGCAGGTCTGGCTCCAGACCCCAGCAATAAAGCAAAGATTGCAATAAAGCAAGTCAGTCTACCATAATCTATTAAGTGTGCAACAGCATTACGTCTAAAACAACAATATGCATGTCTTCATTAAAAAATACTTTCTTGCTAAAACAACAACAACAACAACAAAAAACTCTAACCAGCATCTGAGCTTTTGATGAGTCATGGTCACTGATCACAGACCACCATAACAAAGAAAGAATGATGAAAACGTTGGAAACAGCATGAGAATTCCTGAAATGTGACGCTAAGCACTCATGACGTGAGCAAATGTGGTTGGAAAAACAGTGCTGGTAGACTTGCTCAACACAACATTGTCACAAGCCTTCATTCAATTTGTAAACAAAAAACCCCCAGCAGTATCTGCAAAGTGCCATAAAGCAAAGCACCATAAAACGAGATACGCCTTGTATGTGGGTGAGTAAACTGTTTACAGCTCTCAGTATGAAAAGTGGATTCATAAAACCTGAAAAAAAAAAGAACTCCTGATTGAAAGTCACATATCTATTCCAGTTGAGAAGCTGGTGTCCACGGTAGGCAGAACCACAAAGCAGCTCCTAACCAGCGCCACCTTTACTGTGCCCGCTCCGGGCTTGGTATGCTTAGTCACCCTGACACCTGTCTCATAACTCTTTGATTCCTTCCGGCTCACCCTGAGGGATGATGGCCAAGCTTCTGATACTTGCCCTATTGCCATAAGGCACCGACACAGTGGCCTTCTCCATCAGTTCTTGCATCTAGCCATGCATGCACTGAACATTTATAAAGCATGCACCAGGTCCTGTACTAAGTCTTGGAGATTTAGAGGTAGGACTTAGTGAGCACTTACTAAGGCAGGCGCAGTGTTAAGAACATTGCTTAAATTAGCTAACTTGCAACCCTAAGTATTGTTATCCTATTTTACAGATGGGGAAACTTGGGAATAAGACATGGTCTCTGGCTTCGAGAGAGAAATCAGACATTTATGACCCGTCATTCCAAGGATTTTCTAAAGTGATAGGAACAGAGTGTGAATGTGATCTGAGATGCTATCTCTTGCTGCTTAACGACATCACTACCCCATTAGCAGCTTTAAACAACACCCATGCATTTTCTCACAGCCCTGGAATCAGGGTCCAGGCATGGGGTAGTGGATCCTCTGTTTCCAGGTCTCTCACTAGCCTGCCGTGGAGCCATCAGCAAGGGCTGGCTTCTCATCGGAAGACCCGCAAACTCCTGTAGTCCCCGACAGTGTTTGGCTCCTGTGGCTGTCAGATTCGGGGTCTCAGTTTTTTTGCTGGCCATCAGCCAGCAGCTCCCCACCATTGCATGCCAGTCCCCCTCTCCACGGGGAGGCTCTGGTCATGCCGCCTGCTTCTCCAAAGCCAGCAAAGGAGAGGCACTCCCGGCTAGAGGGGCATTACCATCTTCTGTAACAATCCAGAAGGAACATCCTCTGTCTTCGCTGACTTATAAGAGTTAAAGTGAAGTCGCAGGTCTGGCCACACTGTGGTCGGAAGGGGTCACAGAGGGATGTGAATGCAGGAGATGGCAGGGTGGGAAGAGCTGTAGAGTCTGTCCGCCTTCTGCTCTTCTTCATCAGCCCTGATGAGCTGCCCCTGCAATCTGCCTCTGGGCCTCCCACAGCTGCCCCACGTGGCTGCACCATTCACCAGCCTGCTGCCGGGGAGGCACCCTGCCCCCACCCAGCGTGGCGAAGTACACCGTGCGCATAACGAGACGCAGCCGCCCTGCCACTTCCATTGGTGTTTATAACACTGCGTGATGACTGTTTCTTTTTCTCTCTCTTCGCTATACTAAAAGCTCCCTGAAGTCCGAGACTAAGACTTTTCTTTTTATATCTCCAGGACAGCAAGTGCCCAAAAGGGTTAGTCAGATAAATGGAAGAAAGATGGCAGCACAACCAGCTTTCTTGGGGAGCCACCAGGAGGCACTGGGAAGACTTTGCAGGGAAGGTGCATGCGTGCTCTCCTAATCACTCAGAGCTGGCCACTGAACTCTTTTTTTTTTTTTTTTTTAAAGATTTTTATTTATTTATTTGACAGAGATCACAAGTAGGCAGAGAGGCAGGCAGAGAGAGAGGAAGGGAAGCAGGCTTCCTACTGAGAAGAGAGCCCGATGAAGGGCTTGATCCCAGGACTCTGGGATCATGACCTGAGCCAAAGGCAGAGGCTTTAACCCACTGAGCCACCCAGGTGTGCCTGGACACTGAACTTCTTTAAAGAACTTCGGGAACAATCTCCAGTGAAATATAATGAAAATCTTGGTTTGCTGGGCTTTGTTTTCCTCCTGAGTAATCCCCTTGGAGGGAAAAACAAAAATACCCTTCTGATTCAACCCACCGCACACCAGTGTTCTTGTTCTCATCGTAGGGTAGTGGGAGGTAGCAAGTGGAATGGTTCCTATTTTTCCGGAACTGGCAGGTAGAGCGCAGAGCAGAGAAAGAGTGCTATGCTTTCTGCAGTTGGAGTCAGACCGGCATCCAGCACTGGGGAATGCCTCTCTGCAGGGCAGTGCCAACCACATGCTCCTTCCCTCTACCCTGCTTCCCCCACTGTCCTCTACAAGCCCCTAGGGCACCCCGGGAGCTTGGAAGTCAACATAAGGTGAAAGTGGCCAGAACTACCGACCGCCTTAAAACTGGTTATAATTTAAGATCAATATCAAGTCCCCTTTCATCTTCTTCATATAAAATCATTTCTGTTTCTTTATGGTTGCCCCATTACAGGTCTTCAGTCGTCCACTGTGATGATTCTGACTTCTCATTATAGTAACGTGAAGATCAACACCCTGTATTCCAGGTCATGAAAGCACCTGCCCAGGGCTCTGCCCTTCGGACCTGACCAACAGCCCAATGCGGAAGCAAATGGAAATTAGGACCAGCAGCCGCATGTAAGGGAACCAGCGACACATGCAGCAGTGAATAAGAATTTGAGTGCTAAAACCATTAGTGGCTACCATTTCAAAATGATCATTCTATGGTTTTTTCCGAGGGGACAGAGTTGGTTCCTCAAATTAAACTAATAAAGAAAGAGAACATCAAATGCTTGCCTGAACGCCACACTCCCTGCACCGTCTTGGGAAGGAGAGGCAGGGATGAGCGGAGCGGAGCTTTGATGGAATTCACGCTATCTGTTCAGTCACTAGAGGCCTTTGGACCTGATGTTCCTCCGCGTGCCAAGGAACGCTTTGACTCAGAACAAAGGCACCCACCAGCGAAGTTCACGGCCTTCTGCTGTTCCCACCAGAGCACAGATCACCTTCACACTGTCCAGACGCTGATTTCACTCCTGCTGATTGCCTCCCCTGGCCCTCTTCCTGAAGGATGACATAGTTAGAAAGTTTCTTTTATGTTGCTTCTATTAAATGTGAGTTTTTTGGTGCCCTTGAGTGGTTCTGAGGCAATAAAAACGATTCAGAGGTTAACATTGTTTTTAAAAATTAATATTCAATTTATTAAGGTTGCAGATTAAAAAACTAATTTTTCCTGAAGCTTTTAAGTTCTGCATCAAATCTTACTGTTCCTTGTCTATTATGTATATAGCCTGTTACATATTCTTAAACTATGGTAAAGGCCTTTGAATAATATGTGATCCTATTTCTAAGCTAATACCTTCAAGCATTTTAAATTACATTTATAACTCAATGCATTCTGTTTTTTTATTATTTCAATATTTTGATTGAACTAACATAACTTCCCGAGTACTCAACTAACAAAGAACACTAGTAAGTCAAACCTGTAAGGAGGGCTAACCTTTTAAATATTATAATACTGTATATATAAACTTAATAAAAGCACAACTTAAAAATCTAAAGCAATTATTCATACATTATAAATTGGAGTTTAAATCCTATTCATTTTAATATTAGGTCAAATTGTCTCAAACATTACAGGTACATGAAACACTAAATATAAACTTCTCCCTCACACATAATATTAATATACAACAGGTTGATTTCCTTAAACACATCCATACTGAAACCTAAAGCAGCCTGGCGTTGAGTGATACTTAGGTGCTGTACTGGCTCCCTAGGGCTATGTGACAAATGACCACAAATGAGGTGGCTTGAAACAACAGAAGTTTCTGCTCTCTCAGTCTGGAGGCTGGAAGTCTGAAATCAAGGTGCTGGTCAAGTCCTGCTCCCTCGGGAGGGCTGAGAGGAGCATCCCTCCTTGCCACTTCCAGCTTGGGTGGCTCTGGGCATTCCTTGTCTTTCTTGGCTTGTGGAAGCCAAATCACTCCAGTCTCTGCCTCTAGCCTCACATTGCCTCGTCTGTGTGCCTCCTTTTCTGTCTCCTATAAGGACATTTGTCATTGGACCACTGCTCTTATTTCAAAATCTTTACTTTTATTACATCTGCAAAGATCCTTTTTCCAAAGAAGGGAATATATACAGGTCCCAGGGATTTGCATGTGGAGATATTTGGGGTGGGGTGGGGCACGAGCCACCACTGTTCAACCCTCTCTACCTACAAGGGGACTTGTCATTCCAGTGAATCATGGTAATGCTCAGAGGTGGTAGCTGAGTGCCTTTCTGGCAGCAACACTGGTTGACTTCCTAGTTCTGTTTACAGCACCACTCTCAGTGCCTTTCAGATGAGCTTGTCTCATAGTTCACGGCTCTGAGTTCCCATTCTGTCTTACTGGATTTATCTCCTCACAGACTTCTACATTAACTTCCTCCTACCTGGACTACACACTTTACTCAATTAGGGTTTTCATTTATTGACTCTTAACGTATATAAATATATTATGTGGTTATCTCTAAAGGCATTTGTACTTGACAGAATCCTGGATTCTTTTCATATCCTTCCAATCAGTTAAAATCATCAATATCTAGGGTTACTAAAAGAGTATCCAATTGAATTTCTGTATCTCTCTTATGGTTCTGCCTGGCTAGTCATTCATACTTCTAAGGTCATTCCATTGCCAGGTGCAAACGATTGGTTAGGAATTCTCTTAGGACTTTGAACAAGCTGTTGAAAAAATGAGTCTCAGTGAACCAATTCATTAGTAGGTCTTTACTTAAAGGAGATGGCATTGTAGAGTGGTAAAGAAACTCTTCTATGTATAAGCTGGTGGCTTGGGAAAACTCGCTAGTCTTTTTGAGCTGGTGTATGCCTGTATATAAGGTGTTGGTAACATCATTCCAAGTTACTTGATTGGGTTGTGAGGTCTAAGAGAGATGGTGCACATACAGTACTTTTCTCAGTGCCCAGTTTATAACAAGCACACAAAAAGTGTTAGTGATTAGAACACTAGAATTTCAGAAGAGTGTTTCCATGTTTCCTTAGGGACTATTTTTTTTCTTAAACAAATCTTTTATTTATTACTTTAGTGGGGAGGGTGCACCATTCCTGGAGGTACTGCAATACCAGGTCGATGCGTGGAGTGGAAGGAGCAAGCTCCTATTCCAACTCCCTACTCCAAAAATCCATTTAATATATTGTCCTTGGATAGAGGACATATCAGATATTAAACTGATAAGAACAGATATTACACTTGACCTTAGCCAAAAGGCTGAGAAATGATCCTTAGGGACTATTTGAACACAAATTTGGTATAGGTAGAAATGTTCCTTAAAAGGAGGTTCCTTCCTGCATATCATATATTCATTCATTTTTATATTCAAATATTTATTGAGCACCTAGTATTTGCTGGGCACTGTTCTAAGTGCATGGGATGATGACTGAATAAAACAGGCAATCATCCCTGTTTCATGGAGGGATGAGGTTGGGGGAGGTTTATAGAAGGTGAAAAGTACTATAGAAAGAATGGAGCAGGGGAAGGGGACAGGGGAGTGCCAGGAGTGGGACAGGTTGAAATCTAGATAGGATGGTCAGGGCAGATCTCATGGAGAAGGGGACACTGGAGTAAAGACTTGAAGGGGCTGAGGGAATAAGTCCTATACAGATACATGTGAGACAGCATTTCAGGCAGAGGAAGCAACAGTGTAAAGGCCTTGAGCTGGGGGCATCTCTGACACGTTCAAGGACAAGCAAGACAAGTGGGTAACTTGAGTACTGGGAGAGAGGGGGAGGGTAGAAGGGGAAAAGGTAGAGAGATGACAGGCCTAGACAATGAAGGTCACTGGCACCCCTATAGTAAGATAGGAGACCATCACAAGACCAAGAGCAGAGGGATGACAGGATCGGACCTGAATTTTAAAAGGATCACTCTGGCCACAGTGTGAATAAATAGTAGGAGGGCAGGGTAGAAGCAGGGAGACCAATCAGAGGGTATGTAGGAATTCAGACAAGAGACAAAGGTAGCTCACACCAGAACACAGTACTAGAAGTGGTGAGAAGTGGTCAGATTTTCTTTTATGCTGGAAAGCACTATTTGTTGATATACAGGATGTGGGGTGAGGAAAAGAGAGGTGAGGGAAGATGTTAAGATTTTTGACCTGAGCAGCCTGAAGGACTGTACTGCCGTCAACTGAGATGGGGAGTGCTGTGGGGAGAGCAAGTTTGGGGTGAGAAGGAATGACCACTAGACACTGAAGGGGACTTTTCTACCTGAGTTTAGAGTTTGAAAGAGACAGAAAGAGAGAGGTCCTGGGTAGAGATAGACATTTGAGGGTGGTCAGCATATAGATGGCCTTCAGAGCCGAGTGACTTGATGATGTGACCAAGAGTGAAGGTAGAAGGAAAAGAGAGCGAGACCAGTGGTCCCTGGTGGGGGCCCCACCAGGATTAAAACGTGAAGCAGAAAAGTAAAACCAGCAAAAGAGACTGAGAAGGGACAATGAAGAGAATGTTTGGCCTTGGAAGCCAAGGAGCTGTGTTCTCCATGGCGCCAGAGTCTGCAGCTAACTCTGAGAATGTCCTCCATGTGCTGACAGCGAGCCCCTTCGGGTCACCTCGGCTGTAGCCCTGACTCTTCCTCTCCAGCGAAACATCTTTTACCTTTCTGCATTGACTTCCATAAGGGAATCAAATGAATTTTAATAATTAAAAATAATAAAGGAAATAAAAATCAAGACATACACTTCAGGGTAGCCATGATGATTTTTTAAAAGTATGCCTACAACTCATTCACATAATCTACATAAAATATACACATCTCATGCAAATGCCCTCGCAGACACTGATTCTTAGGAAGATTTCTGTTGATCCCACAGCAATCGTGACCTTTATACTATACCCTACAAGCTGGACAAAGGCAATCCAAATCGCACTCTGAATAGCCATAACTTTGGTCATGCATTCTGAACAGCGGGTGCAACCTGTGACTATCAGTCCCTTTCTTGTCCCATGAATATCTACTGGAAGACCCTTAGTCGCTAGTGTAAGCTGGTTTTGAACTCAGGGTCTATCTTATTTCCCTTGGGATTTTTCTCAATACTGAGCACACTGTCTGGCTCATGGTAGGTACTGTCTAACGTCAAGTTTGCTCAGGGAATGAATGAATGCCTGCTGTCCTGAAGAATGGCTCAAACCAAACAGACTTCCTAGGTCAGAAACTTGAAACACAGACAAGAATAGCAATTACACCTAGAAGTTGCCTTTGTTGTTAAATTCATGGCATAGTTTTTGACCAGATCATTTATATATTTTTTTTCTTTTCCCCATCTAACATTAAAAAAAAAAAACACAAACTCCAAAGTGCAGACTTTCTACCCCAGGACAGGGAAGACACCTTCCACCTTATATGAACCACATATATTTCCAGGAAGAATACTAGGCAGAAAGAGAGTAGATTCCGTTTTTTAATCAGCAGTTCTATTGAGGATAGATGCTATTTCTATTTTTCATCTCTTTCCCTCTCTCACTTTTGCTATCATTTCAGGAATTATGATTTTCCATATTCTCAAAGTAAAAAAAAAAAAATCACTGACAGAAGGCAAGCAAACCAATGTCATTACTGAATATATTGTACCAGTGCATATGAGAAGCTTTATCACTGGCCAAAGGGGCATAAAATAGAGCTCGTCTGCAAACCAATCAAAAGGATCATTTCCATGGGTAGCCGCCTTATTAGATGCGTAATCAACAGTCTACCTAGGGCCTCTTTCCATGGGAGAAGCCCGGGAGATAAAGATTCATTTTGTCAGCGTGTTCTAGTTTTTCATCAGATTCTTTGCTGTCTCCAGAATTTTTTTTCAGCACTCAAACAGACAGCTATAAAATTGATTGGCTTGAAAGCCAAATAAAATAAAACACAGTAGCCTACTTTATCATTTAATACGAGCTATTTATTATGAGCAGTGTTGTGTTGGGATATCGACCCTGAGATTAAAGCTAGAGAAATATAGATTCTGAGATTCTGTGGACACATAAAGCTCCCCAGCCATGGTGACAGATGATAATGAGATTATACTCAGAGGCCATCTTTTATCTCAATGGAGCCCAACAGCTATCATTTTTTAAAAATAATGAATTGTACAAACAATGCAGGGAACATTTGCTTAGCAGTTCCGCAATGCAGCTTCCTTGAGCCCCAAGTACCTTGGCAGGCTGCCCGGCGATCTGGCCACCGAGGACAGTCACTCCCCCAACTCATCTATTTTGCTGGCTGGTCGGATCATATGTTCTCTTATTCACCTCAACACACCTGGCCACAGGAGGCGTCCTCCCCGAACATTCCTCATATTTGTCCTGTTCTTTCTGGCTTCCAGGCCTTTTTTCTGACGATCCCTCTGGCTGAGAAGCCCTCTTACATGTCCAAAATCAAAATCCACTTCCTCCTTGAACACAACAGCTGTAGTCTCACATCTTTCATGAACTCTTAAGCAAAACCTTTAGAGCAAATTGGTCGGGATCCAAGTCCTGGCTTTACTACTTATTAGTCGGGTTACCAAGGGCCACTCACATCACCTTTCTGAGTTTCAGGTTCTTTACTGCAAAAGCAGAGGTTAAAAATGCTTACCTCTAAGAGTTTTACCTAATTATTATCTTATATCAGACCAAGCATGTGAAGCACACAGCACAATTTCTAACCCTAGTAGGCACTCACTTAATGTTAGTTTCCTCTCTTGGGCTCCTTTGCTCAGTTAAAATTTCAGTCCCCACTTAGTAATTAAACAGACACTGAATTTTTCCCAGCAGGGTGTCCTGGATCGTAGGCTTTTCCCTGAACCTTCCCTTTACCTTCTTGCTTTAATCCATGGTTCTGAAGCCTGACTGCACATGGCAATCCCTTCAGATATATACCATGGTTGGGTCCAAACCCTAGAAATTCTGACTTAATTGGTTGGGACAGAGCCCAGACGTTACTTGACTGATAATTCAGCTCTCTGTCTGCATCATGGCTGCAGCCAAGCAGCTAGACAGGCTGGAGGGAAATACAGAAACTTTCTGAATGGTCTTAAATCTGTACCCACTCACCTCACTAGGTGGGCCTTGGTGCAGCAGCCCTACTGAGTTCCTCGTCCACTCGCTGTCCCGCTCTCCTGGGCGTGACTTCTCACTTCCTCTTCTCCCTCAACTCCCGAACTCCTCCTGCCTTATCATGACCCCCTGCTAACGGTCTGGTCTGTGGTACTCACTGATAAGACAGGAGGAAAGCCCTGAGCATACCACATCGGCACATCTCTGGCTCCCTGCATGCATACCCTGCTTTCTTTCCTCTTACTGTGAATGGAACATCCCTGTTTCTGTGACAGACCAGATCCTCCCTTAAACCCTGAAGCTCACCCTTTCCAGCAATCATCAGTACGACTTTCCTGAATCATCACTTAATCCCTCTCTACTGGACCATTCCCACCAGTGACTACATGCTATAATAATTCCCATCTTAAAATAAGCCCCCCGGGGCACCTGGGTGGCTCAGTGAGTTAAGCCTCTACCATCTGCTCAGGTCATGATCTCAGGGTCCTGGGATCGAGCCCTGCATTGGGCACTCTGCTGGGTGGGGAGCCTGCTTCCTCCTCTCTCTCTGCCTGCCTCTCTGCCTATTGTGATCTCTCTGTCAAATAAATAAATAAAATCTTAAAAAAAAAAAAGGCCCCTCATTCCTGCACACACCCCTCCAACTACTCTCCCACCTGTGGGTCCCTTTTTAGGAAAAGAAAACAGCAATTTAAAACTAGCTAGTCCTTACTTGTTCCTGGTCCTTTCCTCCCAGTGTCCCTTAAAGCCCCTGCAGTCAAGCCTTCGTCCCCACCACTGCCGTGAAACAGCTTTGTCAAGGCCACCGAAACCTCCAAGGCCAAATCATTGTCAATTCTCAAGCCTCCCATTGCAGCATTTGACACAGTGGATCACTCTGGTTCTTTGCTGGTTCTCTTCCTGCATCATTGGCTGCCCCTTCTGTCTTCTTAATGGACTCTTCTCTGACCTCAAACACTGCAAATGCCCAGGAGTCAGTTCTCAGACCTTTTATTATCTCTATCTACACTCACTGTCTATGTGATTTAGTCTAACCCCATGGCTTTAAATGCCGTTCATATACTGTGACTCCCAGATGAACCTCTCTTGCCCGGACAGATTTGTTTATCCAGCTGCCTTCCCGATATCTGCACCTGGTTTTGTCTCTGTACGTGGAAGGTCACAGTACAACTGAATTCCTGATTCCTTCCCCCACCCCTCCAAACCTCCTGCTCCAACCAACTTCTCCATCTAAGAGAGAAGAAATTCTACTTTTTGTGGCTGTAGATACGTTCCTTGCCCCTATTCCCTCAAACTCCCAAGGGCTTCATGGGGTGATAGCTGGGAGGTCAGCATCGGCTTTGGCCACCTGTGGCTCTGTCTGTGGTTCCCAGTGAGAGAGGACACCCCAGCGGTGCCCGGGTCCCCAGCTCACAGCCCACCTTGGGGTAGGAAGGTGAAAGCCACACTCCCACATGTGCCGCCACTCTGGGGCCCCACCAGGTGTAGGTAGACTCTGACCTCTGGACTCCGGCCTCTGGCCTCTGACCTTTGACCTGTGGTCTGCCTGCCAGATGCCCCAGATGACTGACCCTGAGGCCCAGGCCGCTGGCACGCAAGAGGAAGGGAGCTCTCAACATTCAGTAAAGCTGCTGATCTTTAAAAAAAAAAAAAAAGAAAGAAAGAAAGAAAGAAAAGAAAAGAAAGAAAGAAAGAGAAAGAAAAAGAAAAAGAAATTCAAACCCAAACCCTAACAGTCTCTTTAAGACACATCTCTCGTTATCATATCCAATCCATCAGCAAATCCTTCATCATACATGTTTTTCAGTATTATTACATTAACCATGTCCTTAATTTAAAATTGCTGAACAGCGTTCCATCCATAACAATAAAGACACATGCAGAGTGCCCCAGCATCGTGTTAAACGCTTGGCATAACTTATTTAATCTCCGTTAGCCTATGATAGGTGGAATTGTCTGAAGAGGAACTAGCCCAGAGTCGCGGAGCCAGCAAGTGAAAAAGCTGAGATACCTAGGCAGTAGCGTTCGAGAGTCCACGTGCTTGCCTACAGTGCTCTACACTTGTTTATCATGGTGCTTGAATAATTGCATTGTTCAGAAGTTTCCACTGTTAGAGATGTTGTTTTGACCACCTTTGGGTACAAAGCCTTTTCCTAATTTAGAACCATTCTCAGAAGTTGAATAGCTCAAAGAGCATGAGCATTCTTAATCCTTAAAATGGCTAACCTATTATTATTTAACATTGGCTTTTTGAAATCTGAGGTCATTTATGGTTATTAAGGACTGTTCTCTGAAAAGAGAAGAAAATCTAGAGAAATACCCAAGTTTGACCCTTGATTTAGTCACTGTGAATCTGACATACTTATTCAATCTTACGGTCTTCAGTTTCTGTATTTGTAAATTCAAGATAATCGCAACATTACAACTTCCTCACAAAGACACACTTATCGGGTCCTAATTACTGTCAAAAGAAAAAACTTTAGTGTTACTTTACCCCTAAGCAAACCACAAACTATGAAACTTAGATCTATGACTGTTCTACTCAGGAGGGGGTTGATCCTTTGCATCTTTTAAGACCATGAAACTCGAGTTCTGACTTTAAATGACCTGGCAAATCTGAGTTTTTTTATGATTTTTTAAATTTTTTATAAACATATAATATATTTTTATGCCCAGGGGTACAGATCTGCGAATCGCCAGGTTTACACATTACACAGCACTCACCATAGCACATACCCTCCCCACACCCCCCTTATCCCAACCCCGCTCCCTCCAGCAACCCTCTGTTTGTTTTCTGAGATTAAGAGTCACTTATGGTTTGTCTCCCTCCCAATCCCATCTTGTTTCATTTATTCTTCTCATACCCCCTTAACCCCCCATGTTGTATCACCACTTCCTCATATCAGGGAGATCATATGATAGTTGTCTTTCTCTGATTGACTCATTTTGCTAAGCATGATACGCTCTAGTTCCATCCACATCGTCGCAAAGGGCAAGATTTCATTTCTTTTGATGGCTGCATAGTATTCCATTGTGTATATATACCACATCTTCTTTATCCGTTCATCTGTTGATGGACATCCAGGTTCTTTCCATAGTTTGGCTATTGTAGACATTGCTGCTGTAAACATTCAGGTGCACGTGCCCATTAGGATCACTACGTTTGTATCTTTAGGGTAAATACCCAGTAGTGCAATTGCTAGGTCAGAGGGTAGTTCTATTTTCAACATTTTGAGGAATCTCCATGCTGTTTTCCAGAGTGGTTACACCAGCTTGCATTCCCACCAACAGTGTAGGAGGGTTCCCCTTTCTCTGCATTCTCGCCAGCACCTGTAGTTTCCTGACTTGTTAAATTTTAGCCATTCTGACTGGTGTGAGGTGATATCTCATTGTGGTTTTGATTTGTATTTCCCTGATGCCGAGTGATATGGAGCACTTTTTCATGTATCTGTTGGCCATCTGGATGTCTTCTTTGCAGAAATGTCTGTTCATGTCCTCTGCCCATTTCTTGATTGGATTATTTGTTCTTTGGGTGTTGAGTTTGCTAAGTTCTTTATAGATTTTGGACACTAGCCCTTTATCTAATATGTCATTTGCAAATATCTTCTCCCATTCTGTCAGTTGTCTTTTGATTTTGTTAACTATTTCCTTTGCTGTGCAAAAGCTTCTGATCTTGATAAAATCCCAATAGTTCATTTTTTCCCTTGCTTCCCTTGCTTTTGGCCATGTTCCTAGGAAGATGTTGCTGCGGCTAAGGTCGAAGAGGTTGCTGCCTGTGTTCTCCTCAAGGATTTTGATGGATTCCTTTCTCACATGGAGGTCCTTCATCCATTTTGAGTCTATTTTTGTGTGTGGTGTAAGGAAATGGTCCAATTTCATTTTTCTGCATGTAGCTGTCCAATGTTCCCAACACCATTTGTTAAAGAGACTGTCTTTTTTCCATTGGACATTAGTTCCTGCTTGGTCAAAGATTAGTTGACCATAGAGTTGAGGGTCTATTTCTGGGCTCTCTATTCTGTTCCATTGATATATGTGTCTGTTTTTGTGCCAGTACCATGCTGTCTTGATGATGACAGCTTTGTAATAGAGCTTGAAGTCCAGAATTGTGATGCCACCAACGTTGGCTTTCTTTTTCAATATCCCTTTGGCTATTTGAGGTCTTTTCTGGTTCCATATAAATTTTAGGATTATTTGTTCCATTTCTTTGAAAAAGATGGATGGTACTTTGATAGGAATTGCATTAAATGTGTAGATTGCTTTAGGTAGCATAGACATTTTCACAATATTTATTCTTCCAATCCAGGAGCATGGAACATTTTTCCATTTCTTTGTGTCTTCCTCGATTTCTTTCATGAGTACTTTATAGTTTTCTGAGTATAGATTCTTGGCCTCTTTGGTTAGGTTTATTCCTAGGTATCTTATAGTTTTGGGTGCAATTGTAGATGGGATTGACTCCTTAATTTCTCTTTCTTCTGTCTTGTTGTTGGTGTAGAGAAATGCAATTGATTTCTGTGCATTGATTTTATATCGTGACACTTTACTGACTTCCTGTACAAGTTCTAGCAGTTTTAGAGTGGAGTCTTCTAGGTTTTCCACATATAGTATCATGTCATCTGCGAAGAGTGATAGTTTGACTTCTTCTTTGCTGATTTGGATGCCTTTAATTTCTTTTTGTTGTCTGATTGCTGAGGCTAGGTCTTCTAGTACACGTTGAATAGCAGTGGTGATAATGGACATCCCTGCCATGTTCCTGACCTTTGTAGAAAAGCTTTCAGTTTTTCTCCATTGAGAATGATATTTGCGGTAGGTTTTTCATAGATGGCTTTGATAATATTGAGGTATGTGCTCTCTATCCCTACACTTTGAAGAGTTTTGATCAGGAAGGGATGCTGTACTTTGTAAAATGCTTTTTCAGCATCTACTGAGAGTATCATATGGTTCTTGTTCTTTCTTTTATTAATGTGTTGTATCACATTGATTGATTTGCAGATGTTGAACCAACCTTGAAGCCCTGGAATAAATACCATTTGGTCATGGTGAATAATCCTTTTAATGTACTGTTGAATCCTATTGGCTAGTATTTTGGTGAGAATTTTCGCATCTGTGTCCATCAAGGATATTGGTCTGTAGTTCTCTTTTTTGATGGGATCCTTGTCTGGTTTTGGGATCAAGGTGATGCTGGCCTCATAAAATGAGTTTGGAAGTTTTCCTTCCATTTCTATTTTTTGGAACAGTTTCAGGAGAATAGGAATTAGTTCTTCTTTAAATGTTTTGTAGAATTCCCCCGGGAAGCCATCTGGCCCTGGGTTTTGGTTTGTTTGGAGATTTTTGATGACTGTTTCAATCTCCTTACTGGTTATGGGTCTGTTCAAGTTTTCTATTTCTTCCTGGTTCAGTTGTGGTAATTTATATGTCTCTAGGAATGCATCCATTTCTTCCTGATTGTCAAATTTGTTGGCGTAGAGTTGCTCATAGTATGTTCTTATAATTGTCTGTATTTCTTTGGTGTTAGTTGTGATCTCTCCTCTTTCATCCATGATTTTATTTATTTGGGTCCTTTCTCTTTTCTTTTTGATAAGTCTGGCCAGGGGTTTATCAATCTTACTAATTCTTTCAAAGAACCAGCTCCTAGTTTTGTTGATTTGTTCTATTGTTATTTGGGTTCTATTTCATTGATTTCTGCTCTGATCTTTATGATTTCTCTTCTCCTGCTGGGTTTAGGGTTTCTTTCTTGTTCTTTCTTCAGTTCCTTTAGGTGTAGGGTTAGGTTGTGTACCTGTAGAGGTACATAACCTCTTGTTTCTTGAGAAAGAGGTTTATTGTTTCTTGTTTCTTGAGAAAGGTTTGTACCACTATATATTTTCCTCTCAGGACTGCCTTTGTTGTGTCCCACAGATTTTGAACTGTTTTGTTGAAACGTTTCCATGAATTTTTTCAATTCTTCTTTAATTTCCTGGTTGACCCATTAATTCTTTAGTAGGATGCTGTTTAGTCTCCATGTATTTGGGTTCTTTCCAAATTTCCTCTTGTGATTGAGTTCTAGCTTCAGAGCATTGTGGTCTGAAAATATGCAGGGAATGATCCCAATCTTTTGATACCGATTGAGACCTGATTTAGGACCGAGGATGTGATCTATTCTGGAGAATGTTCCATGTGCACTAGAGAAAAGTGTGTATTCTGTTGCTTTGGGATGAAATGTTCTAAATATATCTGTGATGTCCATCTGGTCCCTTGTATCATTTAAGGCCTTTATTTCCTTGTTGATCTTTTGCTTGAATGATCTGTCCATTTCAGTGAGGGGAGTGTTAAAGTCCCCTAAATATTGTATTATTGTTGATGTGTTTCTTTGATTTTGTTATTAATTGGTTTATATAGTTGCTCCCATGTTAGGGGCATAGATATGTAAAATTGTTAGATCTTCTTGTTGGACAGATCCTTTGAGTATGATATAGTGTCCTTCATCTCTTATTTTAGTCTTTGGCTTAAAATCTAATTGATTATAAGGATTTCCACTCCTGCCTTATTCTGATGTCCATTAGCATGGTAAATTCTTTTCCACCCCCTCACTTTAAATCTGGAGGTGTCTTCGGGTTTAAAATGAGTTTCTTGTAGGCAACATATAGATGGGTTTTGGTTTTTTATCCATTCTGTGTCTTTTGATTGGGGCATTTAGCCCATTAACATTCAGGATAACTATTGAAAGATATGAATTTAGTGCCATTGTATTGCCTATAAGGTGACTGTTACTGTATATTGTCTCTGTTCCTTTCTGATCTACTACTTTTAGGCTCTCTCTTTGCTTAGAGGACCCCTTTCAATATTTCCTGTAGAGCTGGTTTTGTGTTTGCAAATTCTTTCAGTTTTTGTTTGTCCTGGGAGCTTTTAATCTTTCCTTCTATTTTCAGTGATAGCCTAGCTGGATATAGTATTCTTGGCTGCATGTTTTTCTCATTTAGTGCTCTGAATACATCATGCCAGCTCTTTCTGGCCTGCCAGGTCTCTGTGGATAAGTCTGCTGCCAATCTAATATTTTTACCATTGTATGTTACAGACTTCTTTTCCCGGGCTGCTTTCAGGATTTTATCTTTGTCACTAAGACTTGTAAATTTTACTATTAGGTGACGGGGTGTGGACCTATTCTTATTGATTTTGAGGGGGGTTCTCTGCACCTCCTGGATTTTGATGCTTGTTCCCTTTGCCATATTAGGGAAATTCTCTTCAATAATTCTCTCCAATATACCTTCTGCTCCCCTCGCTCTTTCTTCTCCTTCTGGAATCCCAATTATTCTAATGTTGTTTCGTCTTATGGTGTCACTTATCTCTTGAATTCTCCCCTCGTGGTCCAGTAGCTGTTTGCCCCCTCTTTTGCTCAGCTTCTTTATTCTCTGTCATTTGGTCTTCTATATCGCTAATTCTTTCTTCTGCCTCATTTATCCTATCAGTGAGAGCCTCCATTTTTTATTGCACCTCATTAATAGCTTTTTCGATTTCAACTTGGTTAGATTTTAGTTCTTTTATTTCTCCAGAAAGGGCTTTTATATTTCCTGAGAGGATTTCTCAAATATCTTCCATGCCTTTTTCAATCCCGGCTAGAACCTTGAGAATCGTCATTCTGAACTCTAGATCTGACATATTACCAATGTCTGTATTGATTAGGTCCCTAGCCTTCAGTACTGCCTCTTGTTCTTTTTTTTTGTGGTGAATTTTTCCACCTTGTCATTTTGTCCAGATAAGAGTATATGAAGGAGCAAGTAAAATACTAAAAGGGTGGCAAAGACCCCGGGAAAATATGCTTTAACCAAATCAGAAGAGATCCCAAACCGTGGAGGGCGGGGGAGAAAGGGGATAAAAAGAGGTTCAGAAAAAAAAAGAAAAGAAAAGAAACAATTACAAAAAGAAAATGAATAAAGAAAAAATATAAAAAAGAAAGAAAAAAAATATATTAGATAAACTAGTTAGAAAGCATTAAAAAGGAAAAGGGTAAAAGTTAAAAAAATTTGCAGAAGAAGAAAAAAAATTGAAAAAGAAAAAAAAAATTAGATTAACTGCGAGACTAAAGAATCATGGGGAGAAAGCCATGAGTTCCGTGCTTTGCTTTCTCCTCCTCTGGAATTCCTTTGCACTCCTTGGTATTGAAACTGCACTACTTGGTAGGTGATCTTGGTTCTGGCTGGATTTCTTGTTGATCTTCTGGGGGAGGGACCTGGTGTAGTGATTCTCAAGTGTCTTTGCCCCAGGCGGAATTGCACTGCCCTTACCAGGGGCCAGGCTGAGTAATCTGCTCGGGTTTGCTTTCGAGAGCTTTTGTTCCCTGAGCACTTTCCGTAGAGTTCCAGAGGACGGGAATGAAAATGGCGGCCTCCCAGTCTCTGGCCTGGAGGAGCCGAGAGCCCGGGGCCCCACTCCTCAGTGCGCCCTCAGAGAATAGCGCCCAATTACTCCCGTCTCCCTGGACTCTGGCTGCACTCTGAGCTCACCGAGCCTGTGACCAGTTCAAGGTAACCCCGAGCTGAGAGCTCACTCCTCAGCTCTGTTTCTGTAGCCGGCTTCCCTCTTCTAATACCTGCAAGATCTGCGACACTCAGACACCCCCGATCCTTCTGTGACCCTGCTGACCCCGCATGGGCTTCACCCGTTTAGCCTCTGGAGCTATGTCCCTCAGCGGAACAGACTTTTAAAAGTCTTGATTTTGTGCTCTGCTGCTCCTCCAATTGCCAGGAGCCGACCCCTCTCCCCGCAGTCTATCTTCCCGTCGTTTTGGATTCACGTCTCCGCCAGTCCTACCTTTCAGAAAGTGGTTGATTTTCTGTTTCTAGAATTGTTCTTCTTCTTCTCTTCGATCTCCCGTTGGATTTTAGGTGTTTGCAATCTTTAGATAAGCTATCTAGCTGATCTCCTGCTACCTGAAGTAGTCTCAGCCTGTTACTTCTCCGCCATCTTGACTCTGGCAAATCTGAGTTTTACATCTATGTTGGCTCATTCCTAATTGTTTCAAGATCCTCTTTGACTATCTGAACCTGAAGGAAAGATTGAATAAGCTATATTTGTCACGGTTGTATGTGATAAAAATATTTTATTTCTCATGCTTTAATCTTAACTTTGATATTATAGGTTTGGATAATGAATAGCCAATAATAAGTGAACTCTGCTTTTATGTTCTTTCTTGTCTTATTCCCATTCAGCCTTCGGAAGTTACATATACCAAAATGTGGAACCTGTAAATTAAATGTACCAACACATTATTTTTTAGAGAATTTTCACCCCTTATTGCAGAACTAACCATCAGTTAAAAATACATATTTCAGAAAGGGGAAATTCTTAGAAGCCAAGAAGTCCCCTCTCCCTTTTTCCTTTCTCCATGTGCTGGACTGGCTGTTTGCCATCAGCTGTATTGCTGTGTTGCTCATCTTTTCTATTGCCCCTGAATCTGAAAGGCTGGAAGCATGGAAACCATATTTCCCAGAACACAAAGCCAGCAAATATCCCAGTCCTGATGCTGTCAGTGCCAGACAGTTATGAGAGAAGAGGAAGGCAGAGGGGAAGCTGAAGCCATATTCTTCCTCTAGCAATGGATGTGGGATTTTGTATTGGTCTCTGGATGTCCTTTCACAAATTAACTGCCTCAGGAGGCAGTTTCCAAAAGATCCTGACCAGTGTGGCAACATATCCCAGAAAGTTAGCTGTAAACCTTGAGAACTGGTTATGGGCTTCCCTTACCTTTGCTCTTCTAACTTTGCCAACTGTTTTATAAGTGCCTAGTTGCCTATTTTAAATACTTTCTTGCTTCAAGTACCCAGAATGATTTCTGTTTTCCCAACTGAAGCCTGGTTGATGTGTCCCATCTCCAAATTTATATAAACCTGTGATCAGGCTTTCACCTAAGAGAAACACAAATCTAATTTAGATTACCAGTAACAGATCCCTAACCCATAAACTGTAAACTAATTTTAACCCCAAAAGTCACCCCTTTATGTGATTTCCTTTTCTTCTGTCAGGTCTTAAGAATTCTATATCAAGAATTACACCACAGAGGACAGATCTAAAAAACATACCCCCAGTATCACCAACATTCCAAAGTGATACCTGGAGGATGGCTACATCTATTCCTGTCCCTCTTTAGTATCTTCAGCTCCTTTTCACTCTATGTCCCTTGGGTTATCTATATATACCTGTATTTGATTTATGATTTTGTTAATTCTTCTAAGGGCAGGACTTTTAAAAAAAGATTTTATTTATTTACTTGAAAAAGAGAGAGAGAGAGAGAGCACCCAGGGAGTGGAGGAGCAGAGGGGGAGTGAGAGGGAGAGAGAATCTCAAGCAGATTGCATGCTTAGTGTGGAGCCCAACATGGGCTTGATCTCACAACCCTGAGATCATGACCTAGATCTAAAACCAAGAGTCAGAGGCTCAACCAACTGAGCTACCCAGACACCCCTAAGGGTAGGACTTTTTTTTTTTTTTTAAGCTTTTATTTATTTGACAGAGAGAGCAAGAGAGCACAAGCAGCGTGGATAGTGGGGAGAGGGAGAAGCAGGGTCCTTGCTAAGCAGGGAGCCCAATGTGGGGCTAGATCCCAGTACCCTGGGACCATATCTAAGCCGAAGGCAGACACCTAACCATCTGAGCCACCCAGGCGCCCCTGGATAGGACTTTTTATTTGTTCCCTAGCACCTAGGGAATGTTCAAAGATTTTGGTAAATGTCAAAATAAATGTGTGGGTTTCTATTTAAATTGGAGCAATCAGTGGTTTACATGTTTCACATTTAAGTTCACTTTAGTACAGATAAGCAGGCCATCAGGTCTCTTAGGTTCTCTATTTTGATGAGCAATTTAATTTTACTCCAGAAATCCTTTCTCCTGTATTGGTGATGGATTTATAACTACACATTTTACATCTACCTTAATCTCACAGATTTTTTTTTAAGATTTTGAGAGAGAGAGAGAAAGAGAGAGAGAGCATGTGCATGGGGGGAGGACAGAGGGAGAGGGAGAGATAGAATCTCAAATGGACTCTCCACTGAGTGGGGAGCTGGATGTAGGGCTCGATCCCAAGACCCTGAGATCACAACCTGAGCCAAAATCAACAGTCAGATGCATAACAGATTGGGCCACCCCGGAGGCCCTCATAGATTTTAGACAGTCTCCCTGGGTGATTCTATTGTACACTAAAGCCCAATAACCATTTTTTAAAGATTTATTTGAGAGAGAGAGAGAGTGCACAAGTGGGGGTAGGGGCAGAGGGAGAAGAAACAGGCTCCCTGCTGAGCAGGAAGCCGAACATGGAGCTCAATTCCAGGACCCTGACATCATGACCTGAGCTGAAGGCTGATGCTTAACCGACTGAGCCATCCAGGTGCCCCAAGCTTGAGAATCATTGTAATAAGCAAACATAGAGCTCCTTCTCTTTCAAATGTCCACAAGGAGTGAAATCGCAAGAATCCAAAGACTTAGCTAGCATTCTTTACATGATTCATATATGGGAGGCGATATATAGAATCACAGGATTTTGTAGCTAAAGATGTTTTTATAGATCATTTAAGCCTCTCATTTAACCTCCTCATTTAGTAGGCCAGCAATCATACCTAGAGTTTCATTGTTTAGGGAAGAACAAAAATTGGAATCCTGGTATTCTGAATTTCAATCTACTGTTGTTATTTTTTTTTAAGATTTTATTTATTTATTTGACAGACAGAGAGATCACAAGTAGGCAGAGAGGCAGGTGGAGAGAGAGGGAGAAGCAGGCTCCCCACTGAGCAGAGAGCCCAATGTAGGGCTCAATCCCAGAACCCCAAGATCATGACCTGAGCTGAAGGCAGAGGCTTAACCCACTGAGTCACCCAGGCGCCTGCAATCTACTGCTTTCTTTAAGATGATGGTCATGGACATTTGTATGAGTGGTGAAATGAACAACTCTTAAGTATGCCAATCATATTGTGGACATGCTTATATATTAGTACAGTTTTTTGATACATAGTAATAAATTTCTAACAGAATTAGTATAGATGATTTTCCAATAGATGCAAGCTGAGTATCTTGAGGAAGGTCTAGCATTTTCTAATATGCACAAACATGTAACCTGGGCTTGTGACAGGCAGCCTCTTCCCTCCCCCACTTTTTTGATATAACCGTCTGACTAATACAGAATGTGCTAGGCTCTAATCTCAGTAACAAATACAATACAGATGGTTTATGGAAATTTGAATTGTTCAAACTTGAAGAGGCTGATATAGAAAAATTTTGTAAAGTTTTGCTATACAAAACTGCAACTCCTGACAAAGCTGGCAAGCACTGTGCATTCCAAGGCCAGCTGACCCAGGGAATTGCAAACCATGTTTGTGGACTGGGATGCAAGGGTACTGCATTGTATCCACAGCCCAGTTGTGACCCACGTTCTTACTGATGTCCATTGGAACCTCCACATGTGATTCTGGTCACCACTGTACTGCCATTTGCATTACAAACCTTTAGCTCAGAAGTTAGAGATGATAAAACACTCTGCAGTCTTAATCATTAGCATTGATAGTTGACCATCTGTTAATTTTGGAGGGAACACACTCTGAAAAGTACCAGGGAGAGTGATGTAAAAATAGAATACAGCATTAGGACCCCCCAAACCCAACCCCCACAGCAACAGCATCTTCCATCCAACATTATTCTTCGGTGAAAACAGATCTTAAATGATGAGTATGTTAAATTAAGTCATGAGTTCAAGAGAGCATCATACACACAACATGTAGCTTCCCTTACTTTACAATTTTTTCATTTCTTCAAGTGATTCTAACCCCTGCACCTATGTCTGAAAGGCTGTATAAACCGGAAAGAGCCCTAGGGCTTTCCAATTTAGTATTATACTTACTAGTCCACCAAGGGGAGAGAATCCTTTGGGAGGTATCCCAGGAGTCAGATCTGTGCTTGCAAGTTTTAAATTTTTTTTAGTACACAGTGAGATAGATAATTGTGTAGAATAACACTTTGGTTATTTTTACTCCAGGTTCTAATAGGGCTTGAGGTTGTCACCAAGTCACCTTCACGGGTGTCTCCACAGGCTTACCTTCATTATGGCTATTCAGTTAATTAAAAGAGGGCTAAGTATTCTTCTCCCCCGCCCCAAATGATTAAAGGATTAATGAGCTAATACGCACAAAACACTTCCAACCTCATGAAATGAGTCTACAGACCCGGGACATGGCATGTCCTATAGTTTGAAGGGTGGCATCAGCAGATGAACAGAGCTGGACCACCTGCTCCCATGTCTCTCCCCCCCCCCCCCCCCCGCCACCTGGTACTAATGTTGCTGACGTCACCCAGTCCTGGATCCTGGCCCACTGGACCACGGGCTATGCATGTGCTTAGCGAGCCCAGTAAAACAAGGGCAGTAAAATTTCTAAATTTTGATTGTCAGTATTTATTTAAAAAAGCATCAAAGGGGTGATGGTAAGGGCAAGTAGAGCTCTGTTAGAGGCTTACATTTATTCTATGGTTTAGTATTGTTTGCATTTGGAATTACACAAATGTGGGCCATAATTATTTCAGTACTTAGTGTTCTGAAGGTCACATTATGGTCCAAAGTCTACCATTCACTTTAAAACAAATTTCACCAAATATCTTCAACAACTTATTTCTGCAAATTCTTTCTTTCCAAGTAGGCAATCCTCACAAAGAACCAAACTTCACCAACACAGATATATGAGAACACGTTGGGCACTGCTACAAATCTAAGAAAATTAAATCTTGTTTGGCCAGGGAGTAGCCCATGCTTTGTGTCAAGGGTTGGTCTGAACAGGTCTAGGCTGAATTTTTAGAACCATCCTCTCAATGACTTGCGGGTAAGCGTGGGGTCCCAGGATTTGAGGAAATATGTTCTTTCTTCATTTTTTTTTCTCCAACTAAGAGATGGGCTCGCCACGCTCTGGGTGAGCTTTGTTGCCACTTGTCATTTCCAAAGGCACACAACTTCTCGACTCTTGCACCATCTCGGAGGTATGTGTGTGCACATAAAAACAAAGGCTATATATTTCCATCACGAATTTCCACACTTGGATCTCCTCCAGACACTATTCTGAATATGACATTCTGCTGCAGAGTCCTAAAAATGGTGCTTTCTTCAATATAAAACCTTTAAAGATCCCTTAGTAGCTATTCAGGGACTGGAATTCAATTTCAATCCTCCACCCTTTGGTCAGCTGTAGATTCAAAATGCTTCCACAAAACACTGAGGGTATGTACTTCAGGGCAAATCTGATTTTTCTTCTGCAATAGAAATGTGTGTTATAGTCACCACAGACTGTATTTTTACTTAGAAAATACCCAAAGCAATAATGCGCCTCAACAAGAGAGAACGAATTATTTTATTTTATTTTATTATATCGGTAGCTTTGATATAAGCTTCAGATAGACCCACTTACTACATGGAGTTTGTGAAATCTACACCTTCAAATCATAATACTCTCTATTTTAGGCTATTACATCGAAAAAGCTCAACTTCTCAAATCCTTTTATTCCAAGTAGTTCTTGCACGTAAATGTTACATCACAATAGCAAAAAAAAATGTAAACTTCTTTTGCAAACTACATAAATACTATAACTGCCTTGAAGTTATTCTTATTTTAAAATCTGAATATATTCTAAATTCTGTATATAAAAAACTTTGGTCAGTAGCCTATGTGTATGACACTTTTTTTTTTTTTTTAACTGACTAGCTTTTCATGTTGCTTACTTAGTTCTTTGAAGGAGAAAATTTTAAAATTGAGCACAGATCAAAATCCAGTTCATAAGTAAGACAAATACCAGAAATATATGTTGGTAAGTGTGGGCAAAATATGAAACAAGAAAATTATTCCACATACTAAGTCTGACAAGCCATCAGTGGTTTAAAGGTAACGAAGATAAAGGCTTAAGTCAACTTCATATTTTATTCTATATGAATGGAATTCAGCCCATTTATCAATATCACCTTTCACCCTGCTGTATGTCTGCATGTCTATTTGCCAATGAATCACCTCTTTCTCTTTTCTTTTAGAACACAAAGGTCATTTTTACAGCTATAGTCCTAGACTGAACAGTCTCAATGGCCAGTGACTTTCTTTCACCATTACTGTCCTTGAGGTCTTTAAATACAAATTAGAAATGTTTAAACATACAAGTGTGTGCACACACACCCATGCACACTTAGATGACCACATCAAGGCCTTTTTTCCTGCTTCAAGAAAAATTTCTAACATTTACCTTTTTTTGTTAGTAACTAAATCTTCTTCCTCGGAATGTTCTTTTAGTTAAAAATCAAGTCTAATCTGGAGCCCTTACTGATTTGTGACTCTGAGATCCCTACTGAACACCGAGCTATGGGCCATGGTTTCTTTGAGGAAACAAATATCACAGATGAAGCGTTTTCAAAATTTTAAATGCATGCAGAAAGAACTACATAGGCTTTCCAAGCAGCTACATCAAGTGGCTCAAGTAACATTATTATTTATCTTGGCTTAAGCCCTCTATCAACAACATCCTTTTAAAACACAAAGAGAATGGCTACAAGATGGCGGCAGGGCCCGGAATGGTGCTCTGAGCGGTTCCAAGGACATCACTGAGGGTTCCACTGCACTGTCTTCCCTCTTTTGTGCATTTTCTCCAAGTGCATCGTGTCCCCTCTTTGCTGCCCATGCTTTGAAACTATGTAAAATAATTTTTCAAAAAAATCCACCAGTGGTTGAGACCTGAAATAACACTGTAGGTGGGTGGGTGTTGTTAGAGACAGGCAGCCATTCTTCACAGCTCCTCTCCCAGAGGAGGCCCTTGTGGGCATGGGGACACCCACAGCTTAGGAATTGTTCTTGTTGCAAACCGTGCCTTGGCTGCTACTGTCTTCCTTATACTGGCTGCCCGTGTCGCTCCTGCTGAGGATGGTGGAGGGGAGGCGGGAGGGACGTCTGTCCAGGTTCCTCTCCTGAGAGAAGCAGCAGATCATCTTCTTCATGGTGCTGTACATGTCCTCGTCCTTGTAGGAGTAGATGATGGGGTTCATGACGGAGTTCAGCAGCGCCAGCAGCAGGAACCACCTTTTGACGTGCTGCACACCACACTGCGTGCAGTTCAGGCCATCAAGCAGCAGAACCACCAGGCCTGGGGTCCAGCACACGACAAAGGCCCCTGCGGGGAGACAAAAGGAAGCGGGCTGCTTACTGAGGTTTCTTCTGGCCCAGCTTTCAGTCAGTGGCACCAAGGGACCTTAAGGATCTGTTTTGACAAATGCAAAGCAAACTTCCACCCTTCCTCTGAGGGCTGGAGACCTGGGCTTATTAGACACCAACAGCCAGGCACCCCCTTGACTGTCCGCCACGTTCTATTTCAACTCCTTAGCTGCTTACCCAGGGCTTGTCCCGAGGGGGTCACAGTTACCTCCCGCTTACTAAGCACTCCACAGACCTTTTCTCCATCAGCTCTCCAAAGCACACTAGGAGGCTGCTGTGGTCATCATCCCTGCTTTGTGGATGAGAAAACCAAGGCCCGATGCCAGGAGTATATGCTCCTGTTCTCTAACATTACTCTAGTGTAATGCTCCACTGTTCTCTAACTCAGATGTTCTGAATGCTCTCCTGACAAGAAGACACACCACACTGTGGCATTCTCCTCGTCTCTTCCTAAGTCCCCTGCTCTCGAATGCTCTTCTTTATAAATCTGTGCTGGTGCTGAGTAAGCACCGTATTCTTTTTGACAGATTCATGGGCCATCTGTTTAATTCTCTGCTCTGGGTTCAGTTTTTTGTTCTCGTTGGTTGTTGTCAGAAATAAATCTCTCTGTTTCATGATGAGGTAGAGATGTGCTTGTAGCAGATTGATTGATTTAGCACAATTTTAGCACCAACTGTTCATGGAGGGCAGTGTCTTCTGAGTCCCCAGACATCTGATCATACTTGGCTAACCACTAAAGCTTCGGACACGTTCTCCTTAAAATAGAAGCCCGAGGTTCAATTACTCCCCTGCTTTGTCGCCATCACCTTGGGTATCAGCGAGAGCTCAACTCTACACAATGCCTACTATGAGCTGGGCGCTGGTGTGAATGCCTTCCTTTATTAACTGGTAGAACCACACTGTGAGGCGGGCCTTGTTATCATCCCCAGGAAAAGGGAGGTGCAACGAAAGTTAAGTAACTTGCTCACCATCAGACAGCTTGGAAAGGATATCTGATTTTGAATGTCAGCAGTCTTTCTCCGTAGGCTGTGCTCTCGGCCACTACGTATGTGACCTGTCTCGGTACTGTGATATGGTTTCCTCCCCCAAAGTCCTTATCACTTCTAAACGCCCCTGGTTATCCATTCCACAAACATTCCCTGTGAGCTTACAGTGTGTCAGAACCTGCACTAGACAGTAAAAGAGACAACGACTATACACTCCAGGAGCTAAAGTGCTAACGGGGAGACAGAATAAACAAGCAAGTCTATAAATCACATCACCAACTACTTATCCTGACTGGTTAGAATTAGTCCTGCACAGTCTTCCTCTTGTCACTTTATCTTCGTTCTGAGAGATACACTAATAAGTCAAGAGCCATAAAACGGCTGTGTGAGGCCATAAAATGTCGTGGGCCTCGGGGTCAGACAGGTGTGCCCAGCTCCTCACTTTATGAGTGCACAAATGAGGCAAATCACTGTATTTTTCTGACCACACGTTCTCTCGTTTTTTATTGTTTTATAGATTTTATTTACTCGCTTGAGAGAGAGAAAGAAAGAGAGCTTGAGCATGAGTGAGGGAGGAGCAGAGGGGGAGGGGGAAGCAGATTCCCTGCTGAGCAGGGAGCCAGACACGGGGCTCCATCCCAGGACCCTGCGATCAGGATCTGAGCCAAAGTCAGAAGCTCAACCAAGCCACCCCAGCGGCCTCCTATTCCCTCATTTATAAAATAAGGATAACAATCCCGACTGTGTGGGTGGTTAGGAGAGGTCAGAAGTCATGGCGAGTGGTGCCCAACACTGAGTTGGGTTCTCTAAGTGGTGGCTGTCATGAGATGCTTTGTCAAAGCCATCGGCCAAAATTAGACGTTTAGGAGTTATCAGGAGGGTTTAATTCCCCATTTAGTAATTACAGCTCACAAATGGTTCCCTTTTCACTCCTTTCTGTGTTATTTTTGCTCTGACTGACATATGTGAATAAAGAACTTGGAGATAAGAGATCAGAGATTGGGTCCTATCCTTCACTTACTGTACAACCCTGGGACACCCATGTCATCTGTCTGGGGTTTGGCTTCCTAAACTACAAACTGAGAACTTTAGGCACGTGTTGGGTTTTTCCAGTTTGGGGCCAGGGCACCTTAGTGGGTATGTGGTCAATTTAACGGGTTTGGACAAGTTGGAGGATTTTTATTTTTTATTTTATTTTATTTTTTAAGATTCTATTTATTTATTTGACAGAGATAACAAATAGGCAGAGAGAGAGAGAGGAGGAAGCAGGCTCCCCGCCAAGCAGAGAGCCAGATGTGGGGCTCGATCCTAGGACCCTGGGATCATAACCCGAGCCGAAGGCAGAGGCCCCAACCCAATGAGCCACCCAGGCGCCCTAAGTTGGAGGATTTTTAAATGCAAGAATGGAATGGAATCGCTCAGAGTATATTGCACAGACCAAGGGAAGTTTTGTTTCATGCAACTTTCATTTCAGTTTTACATACTATGTTTACGTGAATATTGGTTATGACGTAAACTATTATTTCTTACTGTTGGTCTTTGTCAAAAAGTTTGGAAAACACTAGTTTAGGTAATCGTGAAGGCCCCTCCAGCTCCAATGGTCTGTATTTCCCCTAACAGTAACACTTTTGTTCTCTGTTCTTCCCGAGAGAGGGTTACTATGTTGTCAAAAGGCAAGAACTAAACAAACCAGACATCAGAAGCTGTTGCTGCCAGTTTTGATGTGAAGACTCCTTTCTGTGTGAAACTGCATAATTCCAAAGAAATCCCAGTGGGAGAATTCTCATGTCCTTGTGTTAATGGGAAAGAGGGAAAAATATTGATTAACTTTATACTTTGTTAAATATGCATGTCAACATTTAATAAAGTATTTAACTTCCAAACCAATGGAAGGGGAAGGATGGAGCCAAAGGAAGGAAAACAAGATCTCAACATAAGAAAAGGAGGAGGGGTGGTAAGTCAAACATAGAAAAGTGGGACAAAGAAAGAACAAAAGAAGATACTGGAAATGAATCCAAATATACTGACAGTCAAGCTCAATGTTAATTGTGGTATTGCTTTTTAAGAAACAGGTAAATCTAAACAATTTGATGTCTACCATTACATCCATATGTGGTAAAAACCATAAAGAAAAGCAAGATGATTAACAAGAAATTTATAATATGGTTGTTTCTCTATTAGGGGGTGGTCATTAGGGCAGGTCCACATAGGCAATGCTGAAGATATTGCAAATGTTCTATTATGCTGCCTGGCAGGTACATAGACATTTAAAAAAAAAAGATTTTATTTATTCATTTGACAGAGAGAGACACAGCAAGAGAGGGAACACAAGCAGGGGGAGTGGGAGAGGGAGAAGCAGGCTTCCCGCTGAGCAGGGAGCCCAATGTGGGGCTTGATTCCAGGACCCTGGGACCACCTGAGCTGAAGGCAGACACTTAAAGACTGAGCCACCCAGGCACCCCTACATAGGGATTTTTAAAGTTTTTTTAAATTCCTTTAAGTGCTATTCTTTATACGATACATATGTCGTTTATAATTTTGTTTGATCTATTTTGCACATACACATACACACATACACATTTACAAAAGTAAATTGCCAATATGCTTTGCTTTCCTGAAAACTGTTTCTTAAATCAATTTTGTTTTTAAATCATAAAAGCTTTTTTTCCCCTCAGAATAAAATTCTAGTTTAGATTAGTCCGGGGACCTAAACACTCTAAATAAAATCTCCAAACTGATGTCTTGTTTGTCACAATGTAGTAATTCATGTATATTTTCCCTTTGCATTGCATTACATACAATAATTCATTCGATCAACACTTGACAAACTTTACCTTGAGCAATGATTATATATGCCAAGCACTGCTATAAGAATTTTATATGCATTAACCATTTAATCTTCATGTCAGCCCTAGAAATATTATGAACACCGCCTAATAAAATACTAATGCTACTCTCTTTTTAAACCTGAGGAAGATGGGAGTCCAGAGAAGCGAGGTAATATGGTCAAAGGCAAAGAGCTGATAAGCGGAAGAGCCAGGATTTGAACCCAGGCAGCCTGGCACCAGGGGCTGTGCTCCTGTCCACATGCATGCCTGCTCAGCAATGGACAAAGAGTCTGTTTACTAAAGAGAGCGATGGGGGAGGGAGAAGGGCACTTCTCTTAGAGTCCCACTTAGAGCTTAGAGTCCCATCTTAGTGGGACTTAGAGCTCTTAGAGTCCCATCTAGTGTATGTCCCATCTGACATACTCCTATACAACATATATAACAATTAAGCTCATATATAACAATTAAGTCGTGCTTTGGTTTGCTAGCATAAAGATTTTCTGTCCGGAAGGAAGGAAGGGAGGGAAGGAGGGGACGAAAGAAGGTAGAAAGAATTCCAACAAAAATATAGGCTAGCCGTAGGAGTCAGAAGAAACAAAAATCTGCTGACCTTTCTTTTCTACTGTTTCCAAGAACAACAGAGGCAAATCTTCTTTGACAGAGGAGCCCAGACACCCTCCGCTGCCAGAGACCCTGAGCTGCGGCATGTTGTCTGAGGTGACGGCCGCACACGGGGCATGAACCCTGGGAGAGATACTCCTCCCAGACTCCTCCACCCAACAGCCAACTTCCTGCACCAAACACATCTCAGCAGAGATGTGAGGCTCATCTAACACTTCATTCTTTTGGGGGGGAGGTTACTGTAGGTCGGCAGCTAGATATGAGCCCCCCAAAAAGATTTAGGAGAACATATTGGGAATGGTTTTGGCCTTGGGAATCTGTAATCTCAGAGAAATTCTTAGAAAATGCAGGGGATGCCATAAACAAACCGAGGGGCAATTGGCCTATTTCTTACAAAGGGGACAGAGGATAGATTCTGGGAAATATAGATCAGTCAGTCCCTATCAAGTTCTAAGAAGTTTTGGAAGAAAAAACTAATGGAAATGTTTTGTGAGTATTCAGGCTCGATGTTCAGACCATACCAGCTGGGAATAAGCAGAGGTTTCAAAGAGAGGTCATGACAAGTCTTAATCACTTTTTTTTTTTTTTTTTAAACCAGGCATTCACAAATAGGAGTGGATCCAAGTTACCCATCTGGGAACCAGTGGAAAAAATCAAGTATGTTCCCCTTGGAGAAGAAAGGGCTTAAGAAAGACATGATGTGCTAACTGCCTCAAAAGCCTGAAAGGGCATCAGATAGAAACAAGACACATAGACTTTTCTCAGGCCATTCCAGAAGGTCAACATGTGGGGCTCGATCCCAGGATTCTGGGATCATGACCTGAGCTGAAGATGGACACTTCATGACAGAGCCACCCAGGTGCCCCAATAAATTAAAAATATTAAAAAAAAATTATACAAATTCCCTGTTTCCACATCAGACCCAATAGTTAGAACTTCTGCGGTGGGATGCAGAAATCTGTAGGATGAAAAGGCTCCCTGGTTGGTAATGACACATGGCCAGTTCTTACAGAACCATTTTTCCAAGCTGACTCAAAACGGCTTATTCAAGCTGACCCTGTCAGCAACATTGTAGACTCTGTAGAGACCTGGCAAAGAGTCATGGAAAAGAGAGAGGGGGCAGAATTCTTTAAAATAAGCAAATAAGCAACTCGAGAGCTCAGTACCTTCAGCTTCCATTTGGAAAAATGTTTGAGCACATCACATACATGAATAAATGTACGAATACCAGCAGCGCAACTAGACCATGGGCAAGACACGCACGTCCTCTTCGGGCCTCTGTCGGCTCTCTGGTTTGCCCTGCCAAGAACGCCTTCCCACCTCCTAATCTAAGGTCTACTTTTCTTTCCAAGCTTAGCTGAAATTCTGCCTCCTCCCCCGGGCCTCTCCCGTTGTCCCACCGCAGTGATCATTGCTTCCTCTCAACTCGTGGGGCCCTTTCCCTCTACAACAGCCACGTGGCGCTGAGCATGTCCCCTGCTTACTCTCTCTCTCACCTCTCTGGAGAGCTCTGGGCCAGCCAGTGTGCTCAGGGCCTTACACGCACCTGGTGTTTAAAACTCCCAGCCCAGTGAGGCTGCCGCTCCTACTATTAGCCCGGTCTTACAGACAGTGATTTGAAGTGTAGAAGTAGCTGAAGAATTTGTCTTGGGTCTAGAAGTCGACAAAAAGAGTCACAATTTGAACCCAGGTTGGACTCCCCCACTCAAACTCTTGGGCACCGGACTAAACTGGAGGTAGTTTTTAATACATCTGTCCTCTTTCTCAGGCCTGTTATAAGCTGCCTCAGCGTGTGGGCTGTGCCTCATCACCAGTCTGTATCTTCAGAACTAAGTATGGAGCCCCCCACTCAGCAGAGACGAGGCCGTGGAAGGTAAGGAGTTCTCACAAGAGGCCTCATGGGGCGAGGTCCTGCGCCAGCTGCTGCGTTGTGAATGGCGTCTGGTCTGAACCTGGATGCGACGTGTGACAATTTTGACTACGGTCAAGAAAATTCTCAGGTGAAGCGACAGCCAGTTGAGCAAGCAGAGTGTTGATGGTTAAGCCCAGCTGTGCAGAGGTGAGACACAGCATCAGGCACTGGAGGAATTCCAAAGAATTCAGGATGGTTTGAAGTCAGAGAGGTGACTGACGATGTATGATGAAGTCTGAGAGACCACCTGGGGCAGACCCAGTTGCCTTTATACGGCACCCTCGCCCCCATACACGCACCCACACCCAAGTACCTCTGAGCAAAGGCCCTGCGTGCAACACTCAAGAGTTGGATTTATTGTGAAGATATCAGACCCCATAGCCTTTGCCCTTGGGTGCCCCTTGTATGTAATGAATTAGCTTCTCTTCCAAGCAATTAGAATGGTAGGAGTCATACTGCATCCTTAGGAAGATGAAGAAATATTCCTATATTCCATGGTTCATCAAAGAATCCCATTGAGAAAGGCTAGTCCAGAGGTTTTTCAGGCTCAATTGCAACTCATTAGTGAGCTGGGAAATCAATTTAGTGGGTTGCAACCAGCAATTTTCTGAAAGATGAAATAGAACAGAACAGAAAACATCAGAGCCCATCAGGTATAGTAAGAGTACATTTCATAAAACTTGTTTCAGTTACACACAAAAAGGTGTATGTGTACTGGGCCATGATATCAAATGTACACTATTTCTTGTGAGTCCTGATGTAAAAAAAAAAACAAGGTACAAGCCACTTCTATAGGTCAGTGATTTTTCAAATCAGTTTTTTAAAAAGTAGAGAAACATTTCCCAAAGAAAATCTCTTGTTAAAAGTTCAAAATCCAGGATTCTGTAAGGAGAGAGATAAGGAGCAGGGGCTGAGGAGGGGTTGAGTAAGGCCCCTGATGGCAGAATCCTCACTCCCCTTCACACCACAACCCCCGCTCCACACGTGTACAAACACTGAGGCTCACTTGGAACACCACTGGCCGCCGTTCACCCAGGTACACCATCCCCCACTTATATCCCTCCAGCAACTGTTTGTTCTCTAGAGTTAAGAGTCTCTTACGGTTTGCCTCCCTCTCTGTTTTCATCTTATTTTCTTTTTCCTTCCCTTCCCCTATGATCCTCTGTCTTGTTACTTAAATTCCACATATGAGTGAACTCATATGGTATTTAACTTTCTCTGACTGACTTATTTTGCTTAGCATGATACACTCTAGTTCCATCCACATCACTGCAAATGGCAAGATTTCATTCTTTCTGATGGCTGAGTAAGATTCCACTATCTCTCTCTCTTCCTCTCTCACACATCTTCTTTATCCATTCATCTGTTAATGGACATCTGGGCTCTTTCCAGATGTTGGCTATTGTACACATGGCTGCTATAAACACTGGGGTACATGTGTGCCTTTGAATCACTATGTTTGTATCTTTTGGATAAATACTGAGTAGTGCCATTCCTGGGTCATAGTGTAGTTCTACTTTTAACTTTTTGAGGAACCTCCATGCTGTTTTCCAGACTCGCCGCACCAGCCTGCATTCCCAGCAACAGTGTAAGAGGATTCCCTTTTCTCTACATCCTTGCCAACCTCTGTTGTTTCCTACTTGTTAATTTCAGCCATTCTGACCAGTGTGAGGTGGTGTCTCACTGTGGTTTTGATTTGTATTTCCCTGCTGCCGAGTGATGTGGAGCCTGTTTTCATCTGTCTGTTAGCCATTGGTATGTCATTTTTGGAAAAATATCTGTTCATGTCTTCTTCTCATTTCTTGACTGGATTTTGTGGCTTTTGGATGTTGAGTTTGGTAAGTTCTTTATAGATTTTGGATACCAGCTCTTTATCTGACATGTCTGACATGTCATTTGTAAATATCTTCTCCCAAGAACATGGCAGGGATGTCCACTCTCATCAATGTTGTTAACATAGTCCTGGAAGTCCCAGCCTCAGTAAAAAGAAATAAAAGGCATCCAAATTGACAAAGAAGTCAAACTTTTACTCTTCACAGACAATAAGATACTCTGCAGAAAATTCCAAAAGATTCCACAGGGGTGTCTGGGTGGCTCAGCTGCTTAAGTATCTGCCTCCAGCTCAGGTCATGATCTTGGAGTCCTGGGATCAAACCCCATATCAGGCTCTCTGCTCAGTAGACAGTCTGCTTCTCCCTCTCTCCCTCTGCTCCTCCCTCTTGCTCAAGCTTTCTTTCTCATTTTCTCTAAAAAAAAAAAAAAAAACAAAAAAACAAAAACAAAAACAAAAAAACAAACAAACCCGACTTCACCAAAAAATTGCTCGAAATTATACAGGAATTCAGTGAAGTTGCAGGATATAAAATCAATGCACAGAAGTCAGCTACATTTCTATACACCAACAATGAAGCAGAAGAAAGAGAAATCAAGAAATCGATCCCATTTACAATTGCACCAAAAACCGTAAGATACCTAGGAATAAACCTAGCCGAAGAGGTAAAGACATAAAGGATCTGTACTCTGAAAACCACAGAACACATGTAAGTCTTCTAGAGCAAAGCTTTCAGCACTCAGGATGCACTAGTGGTCAGGGAGCTCCAAGTCTGCTTATTCTGCTTATTCAACACTATCTGCCTCAGAACCCCGGGGCGGAGGGGGATGGGGGCGCTCTTTAAAATTCAGATTTCTGGGCCCCACCCAGACCTGCTGAGTGAGAAACTGATGAGAGTACAATCTGGACATCTCCAGGTTGAGCTAGCACCCTAGGGAAGGCTTTCGTATAGCAGAGCGTGAGAACCACCAGCCTAGACAGGGAGACTCACGTGAAGATGGGCTAAAATTCTGGTGAGAATGACAAGGATAGCAAGAGCAGTGCTGGAGGGGATGGACAGAAGCGGACGGTTACAAGCAGATGGTGAGGAGGAAGAGATGGAAGGACTTGAAAGAACTGGCTGTGGGGACTGAGGGAGAGTGACTGGGCTGCACGTGGTTCTGATGACCAAGCAGAGAGGCAGAAGAGGGACAATTTAGAAGGAGACAGTGTTCAGTTTTAGGCATCAGGTAGGTAAGTGGAGCACTTGTGGCTCCTCAAGGCAGAGATGTGTAGAAGGCATTCTGCATTCTGACAGCTCCAAACCGAAATGTTGACTTGGGAGTCATCAGCAGTAGGCGGGCGCTTCGGCCATTTGTCCTTACTAAGTACTTACTAAGCCATCACCCACCCTGCACCAGCTACTGAGAGTAAATATTCCCATGATGACTACATTTGGATAACAAATCTAATTTTCTTCTATTGCCAAGTGACAGGTCAGTTACATTGACAAGAAGCAATAAGGTTTTCTTCTAATGAGGCACTATGTTCCTTCAATACCTGTTTAAGAGACTCACTAATTGTCCAATTACACTATAAATGAGCTTTCCTCTGGTAATTAAATAAACTAGTTTCAGTGCTAGGCTCAAAAGCCAGTACCATGAGTTCAATGTTAATTTTTAAAGCACAGTGAATCATATACTAGAATATGCAATTACAGTGCTGAAATGATATTTAATGACTGTAATTTAAGGTAATCAGAAATATCAAATTAAGGAATGTCTAACACTTCAGAAGACAGAATTACAAATGAAAATATTGGTGACAAATGAAATCAAAGATCTTTCCAAGTCCCTAATCAATATCATGTTAGAAAATCTGTAACAGCCCTCTTCTCTTATTTGGCAGATTTCAAAATATCTAAAAAAAAATCCTCTTGTTAATACTTCACTTCCATGATATATAGGAAATCAGAAAGAAGAATAGCAGCCCCTCTGGAAGAAGGGCCTCTCCCTGGAATGTAATTAAGATAGTTCAGAATTCTTGGGGACGGGCAGAAGTTGAAGTTGAAGTTGAAGACCTCAAGGTACATGAAACCTGTTCTTCAAAACTCATACTTTTTTTTCTGTTCCACTAGTCCGACTTGTACCCATATTTTCACCAGTTTAAAATTCACACATGCAATTTAAAAAAAATCCTGACATGTGAGTGCCCCACAAATAAAACATCTGTAACAATAAAAGCAATCACTTACACAGAATAGTCACACTCTGGCACACAGACTACTCATTTCATCAAACAGGGGATATATTTTAAATATGTTCACTCTGTTATTCTTTGTTTTCAGTCCAGGAAAGAGTGGCAGGGCACAGGCAATAATGCTAACCTAGTAAGCCGCAGGACCGTCTGATTTACTAAAATAGAAAATTACAACTCTACATAAATTTGGTTGTCAACCTCATCCAAGGGAAGCTCCCTTCTTATTTAAAAAGAAACTTAATTTCAAATAAAATTTTAAAGTAAAAAGCTGTCCATGATCAGAAGTGTTATAATGCACAAGCCACACACTTACAGAATATTTAAGTGGAAATGCTTTCAGGATAGTGAAGAATTTGTTCAATAATTTCAAAATAACACTTCCAGATGTGGTTTGCATTTAAATTCGTATTCGTTTACCCACAGTGTTTCAGAAATCCAATAATTCAGAAAATAGACTGTCACATATGAGAAAGGAATGAAAATATATACTTCTAGTAAACCTAACTTATTTTTACTACAGAAAGCAAGAAAACGCCGAGACACTTCAAATAGAAGATGAGCAGTTAAGCATTCCACAAATGATTCATTTAACACTATTGTCACTTCTGTCGGGTCTTTTGACTCTAACAACTGGTTTTAGACACTTGTTTTAAGTTTGCGGCCAGCTCTGGGAAATTGAAAATCTCAGTGCCAAAGGGTTACGAGATAAAATTTAAAGGAGAGGCATATAAGCAGCTAGAACCACAGCCTAGACCTAATTCTAGTGTTTAACTCCGGGCAACAGCTGGAAATCATAAACCGAATAAGGAAGAGAACACCATCTCCACCTCCAGATTCCTCTTTAAGCATAATATGTATGGACCAATAATACCTCAGTACCTCACTGACTATTACAACAAGGGTTCTCCAGCATCTAAGAAAAGGTGTGAGGTCAGCTGCGTGTATTGGCAAAGTAACAGGTCTTTGTTGGGTAAAATTTTTTTTTAATTTTATTTATTTATTTGACAGAGAGAGAAATCACATGTAGGCAGAGGCAGGCAGCGAGAATGGGAAGCAAGTTCCCTGCTGAGCAGAAAGCCAGATGCAGGGCTCAATCCCAGGTCCCTGAAATTATGACCTGAGCCGAAGGTAGAGGCTTTAACCCACTGAGCCACCCAGGCACCCTTGGGTAAAATTTTAAAGATCCCAACTAGTCCAAGGATTTGAAATTCTTGCTGGAGTCACTCTTTTGGATTAGGAAGGCTTCTGCTGCACCCTACCTGAAAATGTAAACACAGTAAGCTATAGGAATATAATATTTTATCACATAAACGGTCACTGGGGCAGAGCAGGGTTCTCAGGGGATGGGAAAGGGATATATTCGATGGGGTTGAAAATTTTCAAAAAGGCTATAATATGGGACACTGCACAGGAAAGTTGGCTTGAATAGAAGACAAGATTCTGGCCACCCAGATGGCACAAAACACGATTCAGAGCTCAAAGAAGGGAACAGGAATTAGAAGGAGCAGGACTGGCTTAGAGAAAGTTGGACCTAGAGCAGCAAGAGCATGCTATAGTTTAGGAACTACTATGTCTTGACACAAAAGCTATGACCCCCCCCCCCCCAGCCACCCATGCTGGCTGCCATTATTAATCCACCACACTACCTGTGTCTGAATCCACATATGGCCTTGAATCCTTCATAGCACAGCTCCAAGCAGCGTCTAGCAATCAGATGGAATTTGCCCTTGGGATGAAACCCACTTAAGCCATCCCTATTATCGTAAAAAGAGCATAGGCTGGAGATCAGGCTGATACTGAGTGGACCATGGGCAAATCCATTCACCTTCTTAGGCCTCCTACCATTTTCTAAGCTATGGCATGAGCATGATGATACTGACCAGACAAAATTTTTGTAAGAATCTAATTAGATAATGCATGGTGTGTCCAACACAGAAAATGTTAGTTCTGACTGCCCAGAGAGAAGAGTGTTGGTTATTTCCTCTGCTGTGCTTCCTAAGACAATGCATACACACATCCAGTAGGGTGTTTTATTTGCTGTTGAGTACCCACATGTGCATACACACACACACCATTTATTACACTTGGTCCTAATTCTTCATGCATTTGGCTGCCCTGCTAGGCTGACATCCTCAGGAAGACCCCTTTTGTATCTTATCCAACTTGAGATACCCAGTGTTTAGCCAAGCACCCCACACACAGTAGGTACTTAATAAAAGCTTCTTAAATGAAGGGATCTCTATTCAAGTCCAGACCCTAGACTATGCTTTTTAAAGGGTCTTTCTGTTTCTCCTCTACCAATTTCTTCATCTGCCCATTAATGGGATTGGATTAGCTCCTAATAGGAGCTTATGAAAACCATTATTGGTCAGGTTTCTACTCAAGAAAAGAACAAATTTGGAAACATATTTCTAGTTTGCATTGGGCAAATCTGTTTGATGGGAGAAATATGAGGAAATGGGTGGCTTATGTATACAGCAAAGTAAGGCTGGAGGACATAAATAGAATATGTGTACAAGGTAATGATGGAAGGAAAGACAGCCACTGTGAGACACACGTGGAGCTGCCATGAAGCTATTATCCTCTGAGAACCAGGCAATGGGAGAAAAAAGCTTGCTCTTTCAGTTAAGCCCTAGACCCAAGTCACTTAAAGAGATTCTCGGTTCTGCAACAGCTTTACTGAAATCTGACCGAAGGCGATAACGTCTTAGGGGAAAGAATGTCCCTGGAGCCAAGGATGTCCAGAAGTACCTTATGCAGCTCCCAGGGAGAAAAGTTCTCAGCCAAGGTCAGTCTGTGTGGCTGGGAGGTCTCTGATGTTCTGATTCAGCACAAAAGGCAACCTCTGATTGTAACTGGACTTGCCAGGTATTGAGTATCGGAACCCCTCGGTAATTAAGAGAGAGCAGGCCAAAGGGAGGAAGGAAGGAAGCAAGTGGAAGTGACACCTACACTTTGCTCACCTTCTTGCCTCTGTCACCTTTACTGTGTGGTTACCTTCTCCTTATTCTCTCAAGTTCAGCTCATTTGTCACCTGCTCTTCGTAGCTTTCCCCAGACACCACCCCGGGCTGAGTCAGAGGTTCCCCATTCCACATTTCCATGGTACTCTCCAGAGGTTTACTGTCAAACCAGATGCCCTGAGTGGCTTGTCCCTCCACGGCCAGCTAGACTGAGAGCACCCGAAGGGCAGAAATGCTGCCACAGTCACCTTGGGTTCCCGACACCCAACCAGGACTGGATGCTTAGTGGAAAGCAAGGAAAGCTGGAATGTCACAGAGAGGAAACAGAGGTGTCACAGGAGAAAATTAATTTGTCTCTCTGCTGGGTTTTCACTAGAATGACACATCCCCAGGCACTGGTTTCAGGCAGAACATTTCCCAGGCAATCAGCCCTGATCACATTTTTGTGCCATCAAGGGAAGTGTAAGGCACCAGGGGAGACCCACCTTATGAATTTATTTAATGGCTTGTTCCCAAATGGAGAAAGCTGGTTGGCTGGAATTCAAAATAAACTTTGTGATGAGCACAACTGATATACATGGCTTTGAGTTCCTCAAAAATGCCCACTTCACCCATTGATCGTTGGTTACATTATGGGCAATTCCAGGCTAACTGCAAGTTGATTTGCAACGGTGTTTCATTGATTCATCCTTGACCAGTTAGACCCTTTTGACCCTTGCTAATGTGTGCAAGAACTTCCAGGAGTCTCCACCCAAACTGCAAGTCTCGCCTGGCCTAAGGCCCTGGCAGTTCCTGCAAAGAGCATTAGAGGCGCACCTCTCCTCTGGTTAGTTCTTCAAGAACCTCCAGTCCTTTTCATACATTTCTTACAGCTTTGTATTTGAAAATAAACTCAGTTAAACCTGAAAACATACAATAGCTTACTCTATTTACCCTGTATAATGCGGGGACACACACATATGCACATACATGCATACTTTCAATACATACACTCGCTTTACGTTATATACAAGTATTTAATCCAAAGTTGATAAAATCAAGTATTGGTTAAAATTTCCTCTAGAGAAAGCCTGAACATTCCAGGCCCTTGGGTGGGAACATTAGTTCCCTTTTAAGACATCGTTTCTACAGAAAATTAGATTGAACTCAGTTTATATCCCTTTATCCTGGAAAGCAAGCAGCCAGCTTCAATGTGAGGACTGTCTGTGCTAACAAAGCGATACTACCTAACCAACCAGCACATTCCCCTATGGGCAAGATGATCATGGTTCCAATCTGTGCTGCCAATCAGTCTACTTCCCCCCTGAAGGACTCCTATGCAAAATGCTAATGTCCTTTTGCCTTTCTTGTGTCTTCCGGTAATCGTTAACACATTTATTTTTCTCAGCAGTAAGTGTTGGGCAAGTAAGACATAGTTCCTGCCCTTAAAGTGTTTGCTCACTAGGAGGGCAGAAAGGGCATGCACATAAAAATAAATTACCATTAAGGCAGTAAATGACACATAGCCAATGAATGGAATGGGGGAGTAATATAGGAACTCAGAGAAGAAATCTCCACATGTTGGGGTGACTGAAGTCCTGATGGAGAACATGGGGTTTGAGGGGGATCATGAAGGAAACACAGGAATTACTAGGTGGGGGGAACTGTCCCCCCACACACCCGGTAGAGGTCTAGCATAGGAGTACACCCAGCACCTTTGAGATCAGGCACCATACCTTGTGCTGTGATAAAAGGAAGCTGAGACAACTCCCAGTGCACAGCTCACGCAAGGATCTGTAAACCACGTTATCACAGGTACCTGGGAAGCCAAGGACTCCTCCTCTGAATTGGGATGGTTTATAACAATCTAGAACAAAGAATCTACGGCTCTTCTAACACTCCATGCTTTTCCACATTTGGGTTCATCAAACTCATATACGCCATACTGCATCATTGTTTGAAAGAACCTTCTGTTTAAAAAGTAACTTTTACCACCCCAGTAATCAAATGAGATTAGTAAGTAAGAATGTGTAAACAGCAAGTAATTTGTAAACTGTTAACAAGTGAAGAAGAAAGATCCAAACCACATTAATACAGAGGAAAAGAAAGATTGTTCAGTTTAAAGGACTCCTTGAATTAGACCATCTCTTAACAAACCGAATACCCTCAATTCAATAAAGGGCAAATAAAACAGTCTGGGATACTATCTCACTCAAATGGTAGAACTAAAGATATCATGATAGGTAACAAAAGGCTCATCTTCTTATCCCTTTAGCCAACCCCAGGAAAAACATTAAATCCTTCCTCTTTCAACATATACCTTTTTATTTTCCTGAAACAAGTGTGTTTATTATTGTGTACAATGACTTCTTGGTGTTTTTACCTAATGACATACATATACAGAAGGATCTACTAGTTAGGTAAACCTGGATAATTAAACTCTTAAGCCTTGCTTCCTCACCTGTAAAACAGAGTCAATAAAAATCTCATCCCATCCCCGAGCTGGTGAGGCCCAAGTAAAAAAAGGAATACAAGGCCTTTCATTGCAGCATTTAGCACAAGGTCATTGTCAAGATCATCATCTCTTAGGATTGCTCCAGGAAAGACCTTTTGTGATCTCATATTTGGAAAACCTCTCATGGCACCGGTGAGAGAGGCACTATGATATAGTGTTTTCTCAGCTTGGTCTCAAGAGCCAGACGGCTGGGTTCAAATCCAAGACCTACCACTTGCTTTTGGGTTCCCTTGGGCACTATCTGTGAAGCCTATTTAATGCACCTGTACCTTATGCCTCTCCCTTACCCATAACATAGAGACAATAAGAATCCTACCCCCATGTCCCTTCCTGTAGTTGCTGTAAGAGCCAGATGACTGATTATTCATAAAGTATACAGATCAGTGCTTGACACAGAAGATGACCTCATGTGTTAGACATTCCTGTGCTGATCCTGCTCTCCAGGTTTTTTTTTTTTTTTTTAAAGATTTTATTTATTTATTTGACAGAGAGAGATCACAAGTAGGCAGAGAGGCAGGCAGAGAGAGAGAGGAGGAAGCAGGCTCCCTGCTGAGCAGAGAGCCCGATGTGGGACTCGATCCCAGGACCTTGAGATCATGACCCTAGCCGAAGGCAGCGGCCCAACCCACTGAGCCACCCAGGCGCCCTGCTCTCCAGGTTTAAAGGCAGTCAGAATCAAAGTCAAGAGTCTTCCAAAAAAGTGAAAAAATACTAAGGTTCCAGAGTTACATGAGATGTGGAATGTCCTGTTCTTCCCTAAGGAATCCCAGAGGATTTTAAAGCAAAGGGAGTCTTTTAGAACAGAGCTGTACAGAAGGAACCAAGTGAAAAAGATGTGAGTGGCAGGAGTAGCCTGCTGAGTTCTATCTAGTCCACATATTTCTATTCTATTCTACATTCTGCAAATATTTGTTTTCATTTTCATGCCCATTTTCTCCACTAGACCAGACAGACCTCAAGGACTAGAACTGTATTCAGCCAATTTACTTGTGTATCCCCAGTTCTTAGCATAATATATACAGTGGGCACTTAATGTTTAGCAATGAGTGAATGGTCAGATAAGTGAATACAAGAAGGGTCTAAAGATACATGTAGAGGTTACGGCCTATGTTCTCCTCTAGGATTCTGATGGATTCCTGTCTCATGTTGAGGTCTTTTATCGATTTCTAGTTTATCTTTGTGTACGGTATAAGAGAATGGTTGAGTTTCATTCTTCTACAGATAGCTGTCCAATTTTCCCAGCACCATTTATTAAAGAGACTGTCTTTTTCCCACTGTATATTTTTTCCTGTTTTGTCGAAGATTATTTGACCATAGAGTTGAGGGTCCATATCTGGGCTCTCTACTCTGTTCCAGTGGTCTATGTGTCTGTTTTTATGCCAGTACCATGCTGTCTTGGTGATCACCAGCTTTGTAGTAAAGCTTGAAGTCAGGTAACGTGATGCCGCCAGTTTTATTTTTGTTTTTCAACATTTCCTTAGCAATTCAGGGTCTCTTCTGATTCCATACAAATTTTAGGATTATTTGCTCCAGCTCTTAAAGGCAAAGGAAACAAAAGCTAAAATGAACTTTTGGGACTTCATCAAGATCAAAAGCTTCTGCATAGCAAAGGAAACAGTCAACAAACAAAGAGGCAACCCACAGAATGGGAGAAGATATTTGCAAATGACAGTACAGACAAAAGGTTGATATCCGGGATCTATAAAGAACTCCTCAAACTCAACACACACAAAACAGATAATCATATCAAAAACTGGGCAGAAGATATGAACAGACACTTCTCCAATGAAGGCATATATATGGCTATCAGACACATGAAAAAATGTTCATCATCACTAGCCATCAGGGAGATTCAAATTAAAACCACATTGAGATACCACCTTACGCCAGTTAGAATGGGCAAAATTAGCAAGACAGGAAACAACATGTGTTGGAGAGGATGTGGAGAAAGGGGAACCCTCTTCCACTGTTGGTGGGAATGCAAGATGGTGCAGCCACTTTGGAGAACAGTGTGGAGATTCCTCAAAAAATTAAAAATAGAGCTTCCCTCTGACCCTGCAATTGCACTACTGGGTATTTACCCCAAAGATACAGATGTAATGAAAAGAAGAGCCATCTGTACCCCAATGTTTATAGCAGCAATGGCCACGGTCGCCAAACTGTGGAAAGAATCAAGATGCCCTTCAACGGATGAATGGATAAGGAAGATGTGGTCCATATACACTATGGAGTATTATGCCTCCATCAGAAAGGATGAATACCCAACTTTTGTAGCAACATGGATGGGACTGGAAGAGATTATGCTGAGTGAAATAAGTCAAGCAGAGAGAGTCAAGTATCATATGGTTTCACTTATTTGTAGAGCATAACAAATAACATGGAAGACACAGGGAGATGCAGAGGAGATGGGAGTTGAGGGAAATTGGAAGGGGAGGTGAACCATGAGAGACTATGGACTCTGAAAAACAATCTGAGGGTTTTGAAGGGGCAGGGGTGGGAGGTTGGGGGAACCAGGTGATGGGTATTAGGTAGGGCACGTATTGCATGGAGAACTGGGTGTGGTGCAAAAACAATGAATTCTGTTATGCTGAAAAGAAATTTAAAAAATGCTAAGAAAGAAAGAAAGAAAGAAAGAAAGAAAGAAAGAAAGAAAGATAGATAGATACATGTAGGTATGCATCCAAGTGCAAGAAGACCTTTTATTCTTCTAAATTTTTTTCACTTGGGTACAGTTGACACAAAATGTCACATTAGTTTCATGTGTACAACATAGTCATTCTAAAATCAAAGACAAGAAGTAACAAGTGTTGGTGAGGATGTGGAGAGAAGGGAGCCCTTGTGCACTGCTGGTGGGAATGTAAATTGGTGCAGCCACTATGGAAAAGAGTATGGAGCTTCTACAGGAAGACTTTCTTTTTTTTTTTTAAGAATTTATTTATTTATTTGAGAAGGAGAGAGACAAAGAGATGGAGAGCACAAGAGCGAGAGGCAGTGGAGACGGAAACTCCCCGCTGAACAGGGAGCCTGACTTGGGGCTTGATCCCAGGACTCTAGGATCATGACCTGAGCCGAAGGCAGACGCTTGACCACTGAGCCACGAAGGCACCCCTAAAGAAGACTTTTTAACACTAACAGAGCCAAATTTGACCCTTGAGATCACTAGGACTAAGCCAACAGCAAGGAAGAAGATAAATGAACAGGAGTAACATTCCTATAACCTGGAACCTCAATTTCACAGTTCCTAGTTTTTTACTGTATGGAGCTCTTATTATGCATCATCTTGTTTGGTTGTCAGTTCTAATTAGCCCATCCTGAGCTAATGGATTGCACAGGGACTTTGGCAAGATGGTTTTGTTCTTTGCAAATGATACACACCCATGCAATTAAAGTAGTTAATGCTTGTGCCTTTCAAATGAGATCAAGATATCTTCCCATACTTATGAAAAAATCTTATCAAGTAGATAAATCTAATAAAAATGTTTTGTAGAGTCACAGACTGAGACTTGCAAGAATTCTTAAAGTTGGTCTATCTCTCCCACACAGTGAAAGAATCCTTAAGTAACACTAGACACAGGGGCACTTAACACCTATGTAACACTTCCAACAAGTGGGAACATGCCTTACTGCCCTAGACAGCCAGCTCCACTGGAGAATAACTTGAATCTTTATAAAACTCTTCCAATAATGAGTTCAAATATCCATTCTGTAATTTTTATCCTTGACCCTAGTTTTAACTGCCAAACCTCTGAAATGTAATTTCCTTTCCAGGTAACAATTCTTAAAATATATAAATATAAAATAAAACATAACTGTTACGCCCCCCCCCCTTTTTTAGTGACACTTCCCCAATTCCTTTATTTGTTCTGGATCCTTCGAAAGCCCAGATGCTGACCACACTGACAATATTCCTTTCCAAATGTGATGTCCATAACGGGCCTCACGGTGCCTCCATGACTGAACTTGTATCCAGAGAAAACAGGACAACTTCTCTAACTGGATTTTTCATGTTCGGTTAGTATGTCTAGGACCACATTCCTCTTTGCGCAACCACACAACATGATAGGTCAGCTGGTCAGGAAAAACCCTTGGATCTTTCTCTTCTTTGGTCCAAACATGCACTTTTTAAAAGGAGGTCTACCTTACCTTTGTGGTTGTGTAGTTGCAACGTGTGCATGGGTATGTTTTATATAAACCTAATGACCAGGTCTATTCTTATAAAATGCTATTCTTGCTTGCTTTGGCATATCCTTCTACTCTGAGAACAGCTGTTTAAATCTGGACTCTCGTCCCTAACAGACTAGCTATTCCTGCCTCCTTCTGCCATGAATGTGAGCAACGTTTTTTTATATCTTCTCTAAGTCATTGCTATTTTGCTGGGGAAATATAGACCAAGGGCAAGAATCCTAGCAGCTCCTGAGATTCTTGACAGGGTGGTATCAATCCTGTCTTTTATCACCAGGCTTGGAACGGAATTGTGAGCTACTGGTGAAATTCCTGACTGCTCTATCACTCTGCCCACAGTTCTTGGTAACCAGAATAGTATGTCTAGTTACCAAAGTCCTTGTGGACAGCCACATGCATACCATCCACAGCATTCCCATTATCTACTCACCCCTCAACCTTATCACAAAATGTAAATCAGGTTAATTTGTTATTCAATTTCTGTGGTAACTTTGGAACACCACTTTTTTTTTTTCCACTTAAAAATCCATTCCACAGGGCGCCTGGGTGGCTCAGTGGGTTAAGCCGCTGCCTTCGGCTCAGGTCATGATCTCAGGGTCCTGGGATCGAGTCCCACATCGGGCTCTCTGCTCAGCAGGGAGCCTGTTTCCTCTTCTCCCTCTCTGCCTGCCTCTCTCTGCCTACTTGTGATCTCTCTCTGTCAAATAAATAAATAAAATTAAAAAAAAATCCATTCCACAATTTGCTGAGCATATGATTCTTTATAAAACATACAAATAGTTAAGCAGTATAAATTCAGGACTTATTTTATGACCTTATACAAAATCGTTCACATTTATAAAATTTTTTTTAAATCTTTTGAGATTTGAATATTTTTTAAAAATCTTTTGGTTTGAAAATGAAATTTAAAGTTCACAGAAGTTGTATTCTTTTTCTTTTCACATACACATGTGTCACATACACATGTGATTGAAATTTCATTTTCAATCACCATAATAGCTTACATGGTACTTTATAGGAGATTAGAACAAAACCTTAAAACCACCTGTCTCAAAATTAACCATTTCTGTGCTTTCTAATGGCCTCATTTTATTTATTTATTTAAAAAGATTTTTTAATTTATTGGACAGAGAAAGAGTGAGGGGGCACAAGCAGGGGTAGCAGCTGACGGAAAGGGAGAAGCAGGCTCCCCGCTGAGCAGAGAGCTGAATGCAGGGCTCAATCCCAGGACCCTGGGATCATGACCTGAGCTGAAAACAGGCGCTTAACCGAATGAGCCACCCAGGCGCCCCAGAACAAAGTTTATTGAGGAATAGTAAAGTGATAGTTCAAAGGTCCCTAAGAGGAAGGGGACCCAAGAGGGTTGCCCTCATGGCATCATTTTATAGATGAGAAAACCGAGACACAGATAGGTTAAGTAAATCTCATTAGCAAATAATACAATTAAGGCTGATCCACCCTGCAAATTAAAATACCTATATTCTTAAGAAAAAGGTAAACCTACCACTGAAAGAGAAACACTTATTCTATCAGTTATTAATTCTAAAAACTCACTTTCTATGAACACAGCACTTCAGTTATTTCAAGAAAGAGAACTCCGCTAGGCCGATTCCATTAAGTCAGCACCTTGTGCTCCCTGCAAATTCTGAGTTAGTTTGGGGCCAGTAAAGAGAATCTGAGGTTCTTTCCCCTTCTAGAAAAAAAAACAAGGTGACATTAACGCTAATGGAGTCAACAGAAGGTATATGAAATGCCAAACTTAGGCAGGAGTTTCTCATCATAAAACATGGAAATATAGTCCATTAGTAAAGTCTTTATTGCATCTCTCTCTCTCTCTCACACACACACACACACACACACACTCACGACTATCAGAATAATGCCACAGAAAAGGAAGGCTAAAATATTCCCAGTGGTAATGAGATATGGAAACAGGAGGGCAGTGAGGCTTTACATAGCACCTCTTTGCTGGGCCACAGTAAAATCAAAGGGTAGAAACTTATATTCTTGTTTGCACAAGAATTAGGGTGAAAACTATTATTTGGAACTAGAAGAAAAATGATTCAGAAATGGTATCCTTACAATGCACATAATTTGATCCTATCATGTGTCTTGTGAAATACCGTCCTGGATGGTTGCCCTGGATGGCTTCTAAGGTTCCAGCTGGTGTAATAGGAAGGACTTCGAGAAATCTCCCTAGAACACCAGAGCTCTGAAAAACACGTATTTGGGGGCAGGAAGAACTCCAGGCCAACTCATGGAGAAACAAGTTGCTACTCACCGCCCACTGGGGCAGACCCTGGAGGCTAGGAGATGGGGGGTGGGAGGGTTCTTGGAGCAAAAGGTATCTGGGGGTGGGGATCACTATTGTCGGCAGACCTGTGCCAATAGTCTGGTCATTAGCCTCTCTGCCTGAATGCTAAGAAACCCGTGCCACCCAGGGTTGATGCTGGATCCACCATGAATTCCTTCGTAGATCACCTTCTTTCATTATAAACTCTACCATCTCTTGCGGTCCCATTCTCGATGATTCCAGGATCTGCTTTCATGTAAACAGTTATATGCTCTGAGTTACAGGCATCAGAACTTTTTCCTCTCAGTTGTCCAAACCAGAAATGTGGGTGTCATCCTAGATGTCCCCCTCATGGGACACGTGGCAACACTCATCAAGCATTATCAATTCTACTTTATCAATATCACTCCAATCTGTTCATTTCTTTCCATCCAGCCTAACCATCCCTTATATCAAATTACCATCATCTATTGGATTAATTTAATAGCCCCCCCAGTGGACTTCCTGCCTTCAGTCTTTACACCCTCTAATTCATTCTCCAAAACGGGGTCAGCAATCTGTATATAAAGAAAGTTTGATGAAGCTTGTTCCCTGCTGGAAAGTCTTCAGGACAAGCCCAAAGTCCACAGCCTGACAGACAGGACCTTCATGACCTCAGCATGCCTGACCCACCAGCCTCCTCGTTCCTCCGTGCTCTGTGTTATTTGCAATGCCCTGAGCTGGTCATGCTGCCTTTCACTGCTGGGCTTTTGTCGCTAGAGCTTCCTCTGCTTTCCACATGCTTTACAGACCCACACCCCAATTCTTCACATGACTCCACAGCTCCCAGTGCTGGCTTAATAAAAGTCATAGCTGACACTCAGTGTGAGGGGTTCTGTTCCAAGCATTTTTATGCATTAAGTTATTTAATCCTCACATCACCCCTTTGAGGTAAGTATTATCATGTTCCCCTTTTTTTTTTTTTTTTGAAAGTTAAGCAGGGCTTTATTTTGTGCCAAACATCGAGAATCAAACTGACCTGCCAGGGCCGTCTCTTGCAAAGAGGCGACCCTCCCAGCCTCACAGACTAACTTTTATAGAGTAAAGGCCATATCATGTTCCCCTTTTAAAAACAAGCTGCCATGATCTCTCAAAGCTGGGTTATATGCTTCTAAGTGCTCCCAGAACCCCCTGCGTTTACCATAAAACATACGATTATACAACTTCCCAATTTTCTGTACTATAAACTATAGGTCCTAAAGGAAAAAGACACATCTGGTTTTTCGAGATCTCCTAGATGAAGCTCACTCAATGTCTGCTGAACTAATAGTGATGACAGTGCTCGACTATATGGGATACAGGTTCGGGGCACATTCTAGAACCCACTTGCTTGCATCCAAATCCAATTACTAACTGTATGACCTTGAGCAAGTCATTTAACCCCTCTACCTAGAATGGGGATAATGATAACATATACTTCATATTAGAGTTAAGTAAGTTAGTACTGTAGAGTGCTTCGAGGAGTTCCCAGCATATATAATGATTATATAAGTGTTTGCTATTATTAGCATTCATGTTAGTGAAGGAACTAAAACCATTCATGAAATGGAATAAATACCATTAGCTCAATTTTCTGGCAAGAGGAGCTGATGAAAATCAAGTGACAATCCTCAAGTGTACGCCGGTTCTAAAATTAAGTATTGTCATCCAAAGAGTTGTTACAATGCATCAGAGACATGGCTGAAGGATGTCTTACAAAAGATCCCATCAGTAGACTTTTTAAAAACAGCAACAACAAAGACAACAGCGGATGAATGAGTGGCCTCCTGACCGACTCCAAAGAGGAGATGATCTAGAGGTTTCAGAACACACCAATTACTTGGATAAAGGATATACTGCTGCATGTGGGGGCCAAATTTAGAAGAAGGTTACAAGGAAATGTTTTCTAAGACCAACAGGACCATCTTGTATTTGCCAGAATGTTTAGGACTAAAGAAGCTGCGTTTTATAGAGAAAATTCCCTGAACAAACTACTTCCCCACAGTGAAAACACTTGCATCCTCAGACCTTGACAGGGGATTTAGTTGTGTGCTCTTAAAAGCAAAGCAGATGTCTTTTCAAAGTAAGAATGTTGTCTATGAAAAGATGTAATCGAAGGAGTAAACATTGAGACAGGGTTTCATGGCATTAATTAAGTACTGCATTCCTTGTTACGCACATTGTCTTTGCTCAGGTTACTGAAATGAAGACCCCAGTGGCTGAAAACAGTGGCGAGTTTTCACCAAAACACAGAGGAAAGTTTTATTCAGAGTTGACCCTTTGCTGAGCAATCCAAAGGCTTGGTCCTCACGTCCGTAACCCATTTAAATGTTCATGGGAATTTCCTGGTAAAGAAACAGCAACCAGAATTTTTACTCTAACAATACCCCTTGGTTCTCAGCAGTAATCCATTGTTTAGCAAAGACTGGCAATGAAAACAGTAAAGTATTCATTGAGGTTCATATATTTTCTTTCTAAACCACATGTAAAAATGAATTCCTGGGTGCCTGGGTGGCTCAGTCAGTTAAGTGTCTGCCTTCAGCTCAGGTCATGATCCTGGGGTTCCAGGATCGAGTCCCACATCGGACTCCCTGCTCATCAGGGAACCTGCTTCCCACTCTGCCCTTCACCCTGCTCGTGTTCTCTCTCTCTCACTCTCTCCCTCTCTCAAATAAATAAAATTTTTAAAAATGAGTTCCTGAAACTCCATTTCCCATTTTTGTGACAGAAATTAAACCCTACTTAAAAAACAGCAAAATCATTAAAATTTTTATCTGCCTGAGAAGTTTGCAAAAACAAACAATGGCACCTCATGACAAATAATGTTCTATTCATTAATTTAATTTTTAAAATTTTGAAACAACAAGACCCCATTATGGCTAAAAGTATGAGAAGCCCTGGATTTTGCTGAAGAGGAATTTGTCCTTTTGTGGAAAAGAAAAATAGATGAAGCCACCATGAGATCTGGGAAATTCTCAACAGCTTTGACATTCTCCAAGCTTAAGCCTCTACACTTTGATGTCATTTGGTACATATGGCTTTATGTTTTGAGATTAAAATGGACACCAAGTCAAATTCCTTCTTTTCTGGTGACTGCTTCTAGCTGCACGCCCCCTCAATTAATCGCTCTGTCTTGGTTTCTCTCTCAGTATTTAAGTATCACATTCCTTGTCTCTAACTGTCTCTGTTTCTCTTTGTCTGTCTCTCTGCCATAAACACGCACCCTCCAGCCACATGGCTATACAGGTGAAGCTCCTGGCCTGATTCCACTCCTGACCAAAACCAGTTCCTCTGAAGCAGCAGATCCATAATGAACCAGTTAAAATCTGCAGCTTCTGGCCAGATGTGAATGGTCTAAGGGTTGGCATCTGACTCCAGGCTGGGCCAGGTGAGTCCCTTCCCAGAAAATTTATAAATGCAAGAAAGACAGAGACCTTGATATATAGAGGTAGGAACTACTGGCTGCCATGTTTTACACAATAGATACGGAAGTAGCAGGGGTTGAGGGGGTAGCAGGAAGAAAAGCAGATTTCACATTCAGATTTTCAATTTCAGGTAAGAATAAAACGAGCACATGGGAGAAACTAAGATGAAAAAAAAAATCAATAGTCTTTTCTGGATAACACAGGGCTTTCCTTCCTCTAATTCCAGGCTATTCCTTAGGCGTGGTGATCTACACACCTTTGGGTTCTATGACACTTTTGTTCTTCTTTTTCACCCAAGTGACAAGCGTTGGTTCCTGTTTTTCTAATCCAAAGCGTAGTTATTACATGAATAGAAGCCCAAATTTAGGTATAGGGCCCCAAACTGAAATATATGGTTTCTTTCAGATACGTCATATCTACCACTATCAGATCAATCTTTTGCTGCAATTTTAAAGATTTTATTTATTTGTGAGAGAGAGACAGAGAGCGCACAAGCAGGCAGAGTGGCAGGCAGAGTCGGAGAGAGAAGCAGGCTCCCTGCCAAGCAAGGAGCCCCATGTGGGACTCGATCCCAAGACCCTGGGATCATGACCTGAGCCGAAGGCAGCAGTTTAATCGATTGAGCCACCCCGGTGTCCCTGTAATTTTAGAGTCTTAGACAACAGAAGTTAAGTCCATGGTCCAAAGCCAAAAAGTTCCCAGAGAGTTTAAAGAAAGAAAGAAAAAAAACTATAATGGATGGGCTACACAAGTGCTCTTAATGATGTAAATGAATCAGTAGAAACCATCTTCTTTACATTTCCTTTAGCTTTGTGAGTTAGAGCTTTAAAGAGATATATTGAAGAAATACACTTAAGTAGATTAGTTTTCATTTTGATGAAATATTCATGCAGATTATAAACTTTATCAGTCTGTTTATTCATAGCCCTCTTAAAAATTGTCATTTAAGAAGAAAATGAGCTGTGAAAGTACTTATGAGTCAGCACATTTTTCCTTTATGTAGGTAAGTGAGGGTAGATTGGGGAGTTTCTTTTAGAAGCAGAAGATAATAATAACAGTCCTATGTTTGAATTTCAAGTTCAATATCACATTTGGCATGGATTTCAAAGTCTTCCAGGGGTGCTGTTTTGTTCACAAGGAGGTTTTTCTTGTTTGAGCCCTCTTGCATAAGACTCTTGGAGGAGAGCAAAGAAAAAAAGATTCACTACATGTTGAGACATGAAGAAACTAGTGTAAAACACCCAAGAAGCAATGCTTCGGCCTCTTTAAGCTGAACAGCAAAGCAATTTCATCCTTTCCAGAAAAGATGAGGTCAAATAAGGGGGATCAAGTGCTGAGGAGAAAGGAAACTCCCATCTTGGTCTTTACACGGCAGAGATCAAGTCAAGCCTGGTGGGAGACAGGGCTGAGCCCAAAGTTTAGGGCCTATGGAAGCGGCTTGAGCTTGCAGAAAATTCTAACTCCTGTCTCCGTCCTCACACTTAAAAACTGCCTCCTTTCTTCCATCATGTCCTCCCCCTGCCCCCCCCCCACCCCAGCTATTCCTCAAGCCCCTGGCGGCACCTCTCAGCCAGTGCTGGGGGTGTCTGAGTTAGGAGGGAAGATGGGTGGGGATCCATCCTTAGACACAGGAGTAACTTCCAGGCCTGGTGTGTGGCAGCTTCTCCGGTGACTACCTTCCAACAAACCTCTTTTTTTTTTTTTTTAAACGTTTTATTTATTTACTTGTTTGACAGAGAGAGAGAGATCACAAGTAGGCAGAAAGGGAGGAAGAGAGAGAAGGAGAAGCAGGCTCCCTGCTAAATAGAGAGCCCGATTGCGGGGCTCAATCCCAGGACCCTGAGATCATGACCTGAGCTGAAGGCAGAGGCCCAACCCACTGAGCCACCCAGGCACCTCCAAACCTCATTTTAAATGATGATTTTTCCCTTCAGTTGTGTTAAAACACATGTAATAGTGAACTGGGTTCTTAGGAGGCAAGGAAGTAGGAAGGACCTAATCATGAGTGTAGGCCTGACCTTCTCCACACTGGAGGGGCAGTGGGCTCGGTTTACATTTTTATCAGTTTCATATAAACGGTCTTCTTGTGAGGGGGAGAGGCTGTGGGCAGCTCCCCATCTGCTGGCCATTGGCAGAGGCCTCAAAGGCTTTCAGGGGTTAAAATCTCGTCAATAATTACAACTAACAGCATCACCCTCCCGAAGAAAGGTTAGTCTTTCACCAGTTCATTCACTTGAACGCGGTGGTCTTTTACAAAGAAATTAAGTAGCCCGATGGACCTCTTGTGTCAGATCAAAAGTCAGTGAGACTCTGAGGTCAGGGAACCTGCGAAATCGTTCCTCTTTCAAGGCTTCTGCTCTGGCTGTTGCCGGGCCTGCCTCGGGGGACCTGTCCCCCATCATGACGGGGCTCAGCTCTCGTCACAGCTGGGTTTCTCTGCAGTTGGCCTGTCCGCAGAGAAACTTCTATGACCACCTGACCTAAAGCAGCCTTCCCTTCCCCCGTCTCTGCCCCACCACTATTCATCACTTCCCCTGACTTATTTTTCATCTGAGATCTTAACACCACTTGACATCCTATTCTAATTTATCTGTTTCTGGCTCACCCACATGAGAATATAAGCTCATGGAGGCAAGAGCTTCATCTTGTTCATCACTCAATTCCCGGAACCTAAATAGGGCCTGGCCCATAACAGCCTTCGGTGACGCTATTTGAATGAATAAATAGGAATGGAAGGCATGTAGCTCCATGTCTAGCCTCACAGATGCTCATCTCCCTGTCTGCTTTCATTTACTCCTCTATGCTTTCTGTGCATGGTTTGCTGACGAGGGTTGACACATGCAGAGCTCCACCCTCCCCAACGTTTTGTGCTAAAGCAGAAATGCTTCACATAAAGGTATGTGAGTTATAAAAACCTGTTGTTGACAGAAAGCAGAAGGAGACACCACATTGTTTGTGAGAGTGTGGACTGAGAAACCCAGGCATCCCAACAACACATTTCTACGCAAAAATCATTATTATGCATGTGTGAGTACACACACAAACACACACACAAACACGTTATTTGCAAGGAAAGGGTCTAGAAGACAACACATCAAACAGTTAATAGTGGTTCTGATCTTTCTGAAGAGAGGACCGAGGGTGACTTCCACTTTCTAAATCCCAAGTTTCTGTAATATGTAAATGTTGGCAACCAGCAAGGACTACATTCATAATAACAAAAATAATTAAGGCTTCAAATATATTTAAAATCTGGAGCCAAAGCACTTGCATATTTATAAAACTATTTACCTTCGGAGCTCTAACCTCGATGTCCAGATTCACAGGTTCTGTCACTCTCTAGGCTTTATTTACTCCTGAGCCACAAGATGAGGCTAGGAATTTCTGTCCTGTCTGCTGCTTGGGGTTATTGGACAGCTAAAGCAAACTCACAGGGTGAAGTCTGAAAACATTTTGAAATTACTAAGTCAATTCAAGAAGCCATTATGTATATTATCATACTATTGTTGAAACTTCTTGTTAGCATTAAATTTCATTTGCTCCTTAGAAGACACTCAGATTTGTGTTAATTTGTGTTTTACAGATGAGGAAACGGGTAAAGAGAAATGAAGCTTCTCCCTCAGACAGCAGAATTAGAATCCAAGGCCGACTTTACACCATTGTTCCACTCCAGTTGTTACCCAGAGAGAAGGCAGAGGAAAAGGCCCTGAGGAGCATGGTCCCTCCCAGATGGAAGATACCAGGCACAGTCAGGAGCAGGACCAGGCACCCTCAGAACCATAAAATGAAACGAATGCAGTAAAATGCAGTGAAAAAACTGTAGCTTCTTATCCTGCATTTGTGTTGGTCCACAAATTACGTTCAGATAATGCTTTTATGCACCCCAAGCCATAAGACCTTAAGAAAACCTCTTCAGAATAAATCGTCAAGATTTTTAAAAAGACAAAAAGAAAATGTGGCCTTTGCTAAAACAAACATGCTTTTACTTGGAGGGAAAATGCAACATTTAGAAAAAAGCAGGGGCGGTCATTCCACTAAACTGAGGAAAGGGATACTTCATCCACTGGAAAGTTTGTAAAGTTTTGCTTGTTATGGCAATGCTACCGTTATATACAAACAAGAGGGCAGGACAATGTGTTCTACTAGTCCCACGCAGTCATGATCCAAAAGGTTACTGCTTTTGCCAAGGCTTCAAGTAAGAGAGCTCACTTCTAAAGGTGGGTGGGTTCCAAAGCCCTCAGCTGCTGGCAATCAAGTTTTATCTCAACATCACACCATTCTGTCCATTACCAGGCACCAGCCTGGGTCGAGTAATAGAATTAACAAATTCAAGAGAGTAGGTTCACTGATCATCAAAGATCATCAAAAAGGATTCCAAGATAAATTTTCCTGTTTAAAAAAAGAAACGGCTGGGACGCCTGGGTGGCTCAGTTGGTTGAGCAACTGCCTTCGGCTCTCAGTTGGTTGAGCAACTGCCTTCGGCTCGGGTCATGATCCCAGCGTCCTGGGATCGAGTCCCACATCGGGCTCCTTGCTCCGTGGGGAGCCTGCTTCTCCCTCTGACTCTGCCTTCCACTCTGTCTGCCTATGCTCGCTCTCGCTCGCTCTCTCTCTGACAAATAAATACATAAAATCTTTAAAAAAAAAAAAAAAAAGAAAAGGCATTTTAAAGATGTTTCAACTACATAACTACTGATTACATTGTTGCTAGATACTATTTTTTAAGTAATAATAATTATTCTCTCTTCCTTGGGAGAGTCATCCAGAGAGGTTTCATAGCAATAAAAGACTGTCTTCTTGAAGACGCCTTTGCTTACCGCTTGAGTCCTACAATGTACAGTGCGCTATGCAAATAAGGACAAATGAGATGTAGCAGTCCCTGCCCCAAAGAGGGCCACCTAGCACAGAGAATTAAGGTTGGAAAAGCTACACCTAATTTACAATTTACAATTCTTTGAAAGTTCCGGATCTATTAGAGAATCTCAAAACACAATATGAACCCCACACAATTTTTATTTTCAAGATACTACTCCAACAGCATCCCGTACCCAATTCCAGCCCTGATATGGAAGACATGCTGCTCGAACTAGTCAACCTTGTCATCAGGTTAATGTTGGAAGTCCTGCCTCCCCTCTCCTTACAGCTACTTCTCTGTCCTGGCCCCTCCCTTCCTCCTAACTACCCATCTTCCTTCCTTCCTTCTTTCTTTCGTGACTTTCTCACATGAAGAGCTCTCTGAAACATTGTGGGGCAAGATTTCATTCCATCCTTCCTCAGAAGGGCAATAACAGTGGAAGCACAGTTTGCAGGTCATTGCAAGAGGTCAGCGAGAAGTCCCTTGGTGTTAATAGCTTGAGTGATACTGTTTTCTCCTTCAAACCACACCATTAAATTGTTTTCATTACCCACGAAGGGACTGTTTGTGTCAGAGCAAATGAGACCTGATACAAATGCAAACTGGCTCATTTCAACCTAACAAAATAGTTCACTCCTGATAACTAAAAGAACAAGACAATGACAAAAACTTGCTAGGTCTTTTGATGATACACAGGCAGGAGAGAAGAGATGTACTGAACAGACGGGTCCCCTCAGAGCAGATGATGCAGCTTCCGTGTGCTACCTGGAACTTCTGAGGGACTTTTATTCTCCTAGAGACTGGTGTTAGGGGGTATTTTCCACACGTTTTAAAAATATGATATTGTATGTTCTCTAAGAATATCAGAGATTCTACTTTCATTGAAATTCCATTTACAAAGCATTTTTTTGTTGCTCTTTCGGTCATCCAAACTCAAAGCTCTGAAGCTGGGTTCATCCTTTTGCTGCTCCCCTCGTGCGTGGCATGTGTCCCCTTCCTGAGGCAGCTGTTCTTTTAATGCCTTTTGGGTCTATGTTTCCTGTTTTCTCACTGCCATCACAGTAACTCTTTTTCCTCTGAAGTGTTTCTGCATGGGGCTGGGTAGTTTCTTCAAAACGTGCGGGTCAGGGCTCTACCAGCAGACGGCTGAAGTGCAAAGTGGTAGTGTGTGTGCCGTAGGGGAGGGAGAGCTTGTCCGTGTGTGATCCTGATACAGTGACCCATCCCACCGGAAGCCTCACTTCTGGAACCAACTGTCTGGGTACTCTTCCTGCAGCACTCGCAGCCGAGCACTGGTTGCCAGTTGGAGCCCACTTCCGATCAGGAAGACTCTGAGGAGCCAGCAGCCTCAGTTCGGCCACATTCCTGGTCTCTGTTTTATACTCTAGTCCCGCTAATTAGGTCTCCGTGGGAACCTGACTGGTACCAGGTCTGCTGAGCCTGGGCCTCTCCCTGACTCCTGTCGGTCTCTCAGGGAGAGGCCTCCACCCACCCTCATGCCCAGCTTGGCTCAGGTCAATGACCAGGTTCCCCTTACCTGAAATCAAGCTTCCCCAACATCCAGCCACTGATTTTGAGGTAGCTTCCTGCACCTGGTGGTTGGTGGATGTGGTATCTGCTGTCCCCAGCCCTTCCTTGCTAGCTCTTGGCACTATTCCAGGGCTCGTGCTACTGTGCTGGCCTCTAGGACCCGCCAGTTTCCTCCTCATCTGTGTGCGGCGCTCCCTGAGCACCGCCTGACACAGCAGGCACAGGCCTCTGTGAGCCTGCCCACATCCAGCCAGCTCCCTGCTCCACAGCATCATCCCCCAGCCCTGGCCCCACCCTCGCAGTCACCTCCACCTTACACCTGCCACAGAGCGTGGACAGTGGCAGCCTGAAGGGAACAAATGTGTTCCATCCAAATGTGGCAGCTCCCATCTGTACCCCTTTCTGTCATCACCTTGTGAGCCGTTCCTGGTCTGGAGGTGTGGGAGAAGCTCCACCCAGGAGGCCAAATGTCCCTTCAGGTGTCCATCTATTTCCCATGCCAAGTGAATGCCTAGAGATCTCTCTAGAAAACTCAAGAGGACCCCGGGGCTGCTAGAGACCTTCATCTCCAATGGAGACTTAAGTGCTAGGAGCTTTGCATCCAGCAAAGCTGTTCAGTGGATAATGGGTTGTCTCAGCCTCCTGTCTCCTGACTAATAATGACAGAACCTGCATTAATATACTCCAATATATCTTCAAGGGACTGTAAGTGAATGGAGTTCTTACAGAACCCTCAGACCCTAATATACCCTCTTTTCTATTGTCCAAGGCTACCCCTGGCTCAGCTGTGTTCTCTGAATGTCTGGTGCCTGGTCACACCAGCCTCTGAATGATCCAAAATGGCTAAAGTCTAAAGACTTTCTCCTGAGACCCTGAAGCCTCTTGAGGTCCCCAGAGGCTAGCCCACGGTGCTTAAGAGGGGCTGCAGAGCCAAGTTCCAGAGAACTCCTCAGAGCAGAGAGCCCCATCTCTCTGCGTGGATCCTGCAGGTCACAGCCCCTCTACCACACAATCACTGACAGTCTTCAGGCTGAGGAGCCCAACTGAGCCCAATGACCCAGTGAACTCTCCTATGTTACCTCCCCTTTCTAAACTTAAAGGAATTCCAGAAAGCCCCCAAATTAAGAACTTCCAGACTGCCCCTGCAGGATCCCCAGTGTAGCACTGCCCCTCACCCCAAATGACAGAGTTTCAGAATCTAGGCATTATCGCTCTCTCACCACATCTAGAGAGACTCCCTGTCAGAAGACTCAGCATGATCCCTTATTATACAGAGGCCAGGAAAGAAGAATCAGGATGCCTAAAGACTTTCTAGGTTCATGACGCTCTCTAAAGTGCAAGCTGCCTTAGAGCAAAGGAACAATATTTCCCTTCCAAGTCAGAGCAAATGGAGGAGAGTCTAGTAGTAGTAACCCATGAATGAGCACAAACCTCTTGAAGGACCACTTCTCTGTCCTTCTGAGGGTCCATTCCATGCTACTGAAAGGACAGAGTTTCAGCTTCTAAGTTGCAGAGCCCACAACCACTTGCATCTGTGGGGCCAATGCAGGATCCCGAGGATGAGCCTCAGCTGCTGCAGACAGCGCGGAACTCTACTCAGAGGGTTTCACAAGTCTGCTGTGTGTCCCTGGAGTAAAGGCCGACATCCCAGTGGCCGTGTTGATCCCAGGAACTTTGCTACAGTTTTCCCAATCTAAGCAAACTCGGTGTTAACCCCTCCAGAACCCAGAGCCTTCAAGAGAACATCAGGCCTAACTCCAGGGAGTCCCAGGAGCTTGGAACACATCCCGGGAAGGATAACGCTGATATTCCAAGGAGGAACTCTTTAAGTCACGCAAAAAGTTCTGACCTTTCATATGAGGCCCAGTTGTGGTGCTCTTTTGGTGAGCCCAGTCATGATGGGGACTGTTGTGGATAGAGCACTGACAAGCTTTGCCTTGGGCCCAGCTAGGAAGACTGAGAGCAGATACAGGGCTCAGCCGCACAGGCCCCGTGTATCCCCATCTGTACTCAGGACTGGTGATAAGGAGCCTTCCCTGAAGAAGGCAAGGAAGCTTGTAAGACAAGACTTCTCACGATGGAGGAGATGGATCGTGAGACAACACTCACAGTCAGCCCTTGCAATCCTGGGGGAGGATAAATTCAATGAGAGTGGAGTCTCTGCATGTGGTTGGGGGCTAGTTAAGGCCGGACGGTTATACTCAGTGGCCAGGCCAGTCTCGTGGGCGTGTGGCCCGTACGGTCACACACGGCCCACGTTCACCAGCACCCTGAGCTTCGCTTCAAGATCTGCTGTCTCCGTCTTGAAATCCACAATATGTTTACCTTTGAACTTAAGAGTTGGTAAGCGATGTTTGGCAAGACAACAGGGGATGAGTGTGAGCGGAGATGTCCGGAAGAAAGGAAGGAGTTTTAGATCTTAGTGCCTTTGGCCGCACTTATTTTTCCTGCCTTTCTTATATGGGGCCCATGAATTGTGTAGCCAGTCCAGTCCATAGCTCTGTATAACAGCCTTCCAAGTAACCAGTTCATCCAAGAAGGAGGGGATTAAAGACAATAGCCTTGTATTCTCTGGTGATTTCTCCACCTCTGATCCTATTCCCACAAAAGAAATTTCCTTTTATGCCTTAGAGTCACTCACTTAAGGTTTATCCACTTCAAACTCCCCCCAGCTCAAAAAGACCATTGGTAAGATCAGGACACCGAGGGTGGCATTCCAGAAAGCAAATCATGTTATGACATCACAGGGTATGATCCAAACAGCCATAGGACCTTCCCCTGTTTATGACGAAGCCAAGGATGGAGACTGGGGCAGCTGCTCAGTGCCTGTCCCAGGACCCATCTGGTTAATATGTTTGTTAGATCATTATATAAACAGTGAACGTTTGTTGAGTAACTACTGTGTGCCAGGCACTGCAGAAATGAAGACAGACACAGTGCTGTCCTTGACAAGCTCAGTCTAGTAAGAGATACAGGCACTTAGCAAATAAATTACAATAAAATGAGCTAAATAAATACTTTTATACATATAAATAGTATGCTATAGAAGCTCTGGATAATTAACTTCGGGAGAGTCAGAAACTATCACAGAGAAGGATCTTAAAAGGTAATTAGAGAGTTGCATACTGAGAATACTCAGACGGGCACCTGGCTGGCTCAGTTGGTAAAGCATTCTGTGCTTGATCCCAGGGTCATGGGTTCGAGCCCCACGCTGACCGTAGAGATTACTTTACCATGAGAGACTATGGACTCTGAAAAACAATCTGAGGGTTTTGAAGGGGCGGGGGTGGGAGGTTGGGGGATCCAGGTGGTGGGTATTAAGGAGGGCACGGATTGCATGGAGCGCTGGGTGTGGTGCAAAAACAATGAATACTGTTATGCGGAAAAAATAAAAAATTTAAAAAAATTTTTTACACAGAATAAAAAACATACTTAAAAATATATATAAAATATATACTTTTTATACTTAAAAAAAAAAAAAAGGATTACCCACAAGAGGAGCATCAGGCAGACCCACAGACCCGCACAACTGCAGAAATGGGGAGAAGCTCAGCACCGTAGGAGCCTGGGCTGTGTGGAAGGTGGGACGTTGAGAGAAGGAGGTTGGGACCAGAACTGTGAAAACGGCCTCCTAATTCCAGCTCGCCCGATAATTTGGACTTTATCTAGAATACAAGAAGGACCCAGAAAAGATGAGACAGTTCCTTGTGTTCTTTAGGATGGGCCTCGGCTGGCAGTATGTAGGAAGTCTGCCGGACCTGTAAGGTATCTGGATCTCAGAAGAGAGGTCCAGGATGGAGAGAGGTCTCTGAGTAGCATTCACAGCGAGGCAGTGGTCCAAGCCTCAAGAAGAAGGTCATCTTAAGAGAACATGGGCAGCCACAAAGGACAGGAACAAAGGTCATTTCCGGATGCCCAGAGATGGCAGGGACTGGCCAAGAGACAGAGAAGGAACTGAAGGGGGAAGAAAGCATCAGAGGTGGCATGAAGCAGGCAGGGCAACAGGGAGCTCAAGTCAGATCACCGGAGCGGGCAGTTAGGAGGGCAATGGAGGCTTCATCCGCACAATCTTAATAGGGGCAGAGCTAGCTTACTATGGCTTGGGGTACTAAGAAAATAGGATAAGAAATGAAAGAAGAGAGACAGAACAGCCCTTAGAAAGGGGACGTAGGGTTCGAGGCTATATATTTTAAGGCCAAATACACAGCAGAGCAAGAATAACGAGAAAAGGCTCCTGGGAAGGCTGGAAGTAACGGGCTCTCATAGAAAGCTAGAAGGTAAATAGGAGGCCTTTTTGGATTAGCTAAGACGGTGGAGGGAATGGTAATAGGAACATTCACATTAGACTTGTATCTTCTTGGTTAGAAGCAAGCAAGGAAGGTAAGGTCAGCTATGGGTTGAGAAAGGGCAAAGCTCAAAGGCTTTAAGAAATCTTAGTTTCCAGGATGAATTCCTGCCCCTGAATCTTAGTCTCCAGGATGGATCTCTGCTTCCTGCTTCCAAGCTTCTCTGCCGTTGGCCTTCTGCTTATTTGATCTCTGCCTCTTGTTAGATTTCTGCAGCTGGCCTTCTCCCCTTCCACTCCCCAGCTGCTGGGCTTCCCTGGCTGCTCCTCCTGGCCCATGTGGACTTAGCCCCTGCTAACAGCTCTACCTTCCTGCTCTGTACAGGACCAGCTCTGCCTTCTCTGTGGCATCTGGGCTCCCTAGTGCCCACAGAGTATTGGGCCAATTCTAGCAATCTCCTAAATGATCTCTCCTTCTCCAACCATCCCCTATCTTTCTAAAATTCTGCATTTAGCAACTCCCACCTTCCTCTCAAACTATCAATGCTCTCCAGACCCCACAAGGGCTCTCCATTGCCAGACGAGGCAGTTGAGCTGTGGCCCCAGACCTACAGAGTCTTTGAACAAAAGTTGAATCTGTGTAGGCAGCGACAGGTGTCTTCCTACCCTATTGCCTTATAAGTCTAAGGCCAACCCAGGCATCCATGTCATCTGCCCAGCCTCTGTAGACATTTGACCATGAAGTCCATGCTATCTTGGGATTCAAGGCTTCCATTCTCTGACTCCAGTATGCTTCTCAAACCAGACTGTCATTACTCTGCAAACCCATTATTCCAGAAATCAATCTATCCTCTTCCCCTTCCCATTCTTGGCCCAAGTATGGTTTCCCCGGCTATCTGTATGCCCGTCTTCCATCCTGATATTCCACTTGTCTGCAAGGCTTTGCCCTCTCTTCTCTACCTGTTATACTGAGATCAGGCTTATATCCTGCCTCTCAAGGAAGCCTCCACAGACCATTCAAACCCACAGCGTTTTCTGCCTGGGCACCCTCACTTGGCCCTTCTATGTATTTATTTGTTCCTTCAGTTGTCCTCCTTTTTTGTTTTGTAACCTTCTTATTTTCTCAGACCAGCCTATAAGCAGAGCTCCCTTTAAATCTTACATACAAAAAACCAACAGAGAGGACCTGCCTTTGTATAATCTACCTCCCACATGACCCAACGATTGATTCATGAACATTGGTCACCTCCTGACAACCATAAAATATCACAGCAAGCCCAAATTTGTAGCACCTTTAGGGCAGAGATACCCAATACATGTTTACGACGAAAAAAATATAAAAACCAGAAATCTCTCCATGTTCAGAAAATCAAAAGGATAAAACAGGCTCGGGGCTGGGCCGTGAACTCTCTGACCTGACAAAAACAAACCACCCTTGGTATATATCATGGTCACCTCGCTGTCCAAGGACAAGCATATTTTACCAGGGCAAGAAGAGAGACCCATTAGAAGAAGCAGGAACTTGGAAATCCAGAGCTCTGGCCTCAACACCAGCAAGGACTTACAAGGTAAACTTGGACAAACCTCTCAACAGATACTGATTCTTCAAGGTAACTGGATCGTTCCTTCTCACACGCTGCAGTTATACCAACAATCCGGTGTGAGGGAGAGTGGGTGGCTGGAGTAGGGGGACACCGTCAGGGTGGGGTGAAGGCTGCTCACCAATGGTGTCCCCCAGCCCATCCTTCTGGTTCACCTGCCCTCTATCCCAGCTTCTACTTTGATTCCTACGTCTGACCAGGCATGATTCCAGAAAACAACTCTACTCCCAATTCCCACCCAACCTGTTTGTTTTAGCTACACACAGAGCAACGGTCCCCAGCTGAAAGTCTGAAGATACAAACGATGTTAGCACGGACTTGGGTCAGCACATACCCTGCTATGCCAGGTATGAGCCCAGTGGTGTGACACCTGGGTAACAGACGATAGCCACACCCCCTTTCCCAGACTTTGAGGCCCTAAGAGAAGGCTTTACTGAGTTCTGGAAATCTGACCCTCCCAGGAGGCTGGCTGGGTGCCGGCAGGAGGACTGGACGTAGCTGGGTAATGGAACATCTCTGCTAAGTGAAATAAGCGAGACAGATAAAGACAAACACTGTTATGGTATCATTTATATGTAGAAGAAAAAAGCCAATTTCATAGAAACAGAGAATAGAATGGTGGTGGCTGAGGGAAGGGGAATGGAGAGATGTAGATCAAAAGGGACTAATATTTAGTTATAAGCACTGTAATTTCTGAGGTCCTAAGGTACAGCACAATGACCACAGTTAATAATTTCAGGATTGTGTACTTGAAATCTGCTGAGAATAGATCTTAAGCATTCTGACTGCAAAACAGGAAGGAAGGAAGCAAGCAAGCAAGCGGGAGGCAGAAGGAAAGAAGGAAGGAAGGGAGGCAGGCAGGGTGGGGGGGCGGGAGGGTCCTGTGTCTGGCAGTTATCTCCATCTTAGTAATTATTCCACAACATATATGTAAATCACATCGTTCCATTCGAGTCTTTAAATATACCCAGCTATGCTATGTGTGTTAATTGTTCTTCAAAAAGTTGGAGGAAAACACAAAGGTAGAATTTGAGAAGGGAGAAGAAATTGAGAAGTACAGAAGTGAGTCTGTACCTCACACTCGGGTATTATTTGTCAATAATTGTTCGTTCCAGCTGAAGAAGGTTTCAGGTTTCTTTAAAGAGAAAAACAGCCAGGGGTGCCTGGGTGGCTCAGTGGGTTAAAGCCTCCGCCTTCGGCTCGGGTCATGATCTCGGGGTCCTGGGATCGAGTCCCGCGTCGGGCTCTCTGCTCGGCGGGGAGCCTGCTTCCCTCTCTCTCTCTCTCTCTCTCTCTCTGCCTGCCTCTCCGTTTACGTGTGATCTCTGTCTGTCAAATAAATAAATAAAATATTAAAAAGAAAAAGAAAAACAGCCAGAAAAACTGTTCTGAAGGAGGAAGAGTGCTAGGGGGATAAAAGAAGTTGGGTCATGTTTAGTGTGACAGAACGGAAGGGCTGTGTGGAAGAAATGGAAGAAAGTAGGCAGGGCGGGGATCAAACTGGAAATGAAAATGCTGAGTTCGAAAAGTGACTTTAGATTTGACTGCAGAGGGAGGCATGTGAAGGAGTGAAGCAGGAGGGGGAAAAAAGAACCGGGAGCCGGAGAGACCCGAACAGCCACCTAGGCAGACAGCGGGGAGACCCAGATTTCCAAACACGTCTGGGTGGGCGAGCTGTGAAGAAGCCGCGGCACCTTGAAAAGGTGGGATGGAGGGGGACACAGGGTGGGGTGGAACTTGAACCTGACCTCCTTGTAACATCGGACCGTGAGGTCTTCTCCATCACCATGTCCCCCTGAGGACAGAGGGCGTGTGCCAAACAGTAGTATGGGAGGCCACAACCCAGGCGGGCCACGTGAGCACTCCCAGCTCATCCTGTAAGCCAATGTGTCCTTCCTGGAAGGCACCCGTGGTGATGCCAAGAAGCACACACAGAACGGCTCTGCAGCAAAGGTGCTCCTTGGATAAGCTGTTTTGAAACAGAAGTTTGAACAGCCCTGGACTCAGTGGAGTAAGTCCTGGTGCCGGGATGGTTTGGCTCTGAAAAGAATTAGACATTCTCGGCCTGATGGGACTGCCCAGCAACAAAAGAGCTCCTGCGTGCCAACTAGCGACCTGATCGTTTCAGCATTTCTTAAGGCAAAGCTTTCACTTTTTTTCTTAAGCAGATATGTGATAACTCAGGCATGCAAGGCTGCAAACACTGAAGGTAGGCTCCTGCCCTGCAGACGCTACTCCAAGACTACCAACGCTGAAAACAAGCATAGGATTTCCTGGGAGTCTCTTAGCATTTCTTGACTCCTGGTTTCTCTGTGTGTGTGTTTGTGTATGTGTATGTGCGTGTGTCGCTTTTTTTTTTTTTTTTTTTTTACTGGAAAAAGGACACTTCATTGAGGAAACCCATAAATAATATGAAAAGGCCCAGGGTCTGGTCTCAGCTGTTTTCAGACAAAGAGCCAACTTCCCAACCCTGGAAAAGGTGGCAACAGCGCTCGACTAACAAGGCATCCTGGTGGGATTCATTAGCAAGACGGGACTGTTTCTTAGGAGGAATGTCTTCTAGATGACACACAAGATGGTGCTGTATTACGGGATTCTTAATAAGCCAACACTTAGTGGTGAGGGTCTCGCTTATAATGTTTCTATTCATAAGTGTTGCAAAAGTGAAATGAATTATGAATGCAAAGATCATCTGTCAGAGACAGGAATCAGTAACAGAATTTCATGGCTGGCGTTGGTGTGTACGGGGTCTAGTCAGGCAAACGAGCTTTTTAGTTTCGTGGCGCCTATATGTTCTGGTCAGCCTGGTTCTCTGGAACTGAACGGGTGCTGTCACTAGAGGTCAGGCGGCCCACCCAGGCAACTTCCTCCCAACCATCTGTCCACATTACAAAACCGGCCCTTGTGAGGGTACCGACGGTAGGCCCCCGGCCTCCCTCTCCACAGGACCTGTGACGTCACTGGGAATAAAAGGGCACTCTGCCCAAATGCAGGGCCAGGCTCCTCAGAGTCAAACTAAGGCCTCAGAAGAGTAGCCATGTTTACTTAGCACATACTATGTGCCAAGCACTACACTAGGTTCTCGTAATGTGTATTCTCTCATTGCATCCTCAAAAGCTTGCCATGCCAGAGGAACTGATATTAGCCCCACGTATAAGAAACTAAGTCACAGAATGTCGGGTAAATCGCTCAGGGTCACAGAACCTGAAAGTGGCAAAGCCAGGACTGAAATCTGGTTCCCTCCCTCTTCCCAAGCACCTGCTCCTGCTGTCTATATCTTGCATAAAGTTTCAGGAGTGGGCAGCTGTCATTGCCCAAGAGATGACTTCAAAACGGTCACCACCATACGGCAAAAATCTTCAGCACAAATCAATGATGAACGCAATGTTGAGAGTCCAGGTCACTTCACAGAAATAACTAGAAATCGAGGGAGATACAAGTTATAAACCTCATTACTAGAGCTGCTGTTGTTCTATCCCTACCACTTAGGTGAAACTGCTCATCAACCTTGAAGTGTGGGGTCCTAGAGCCAGTCTGCTTGGATTCAGAGCTCAGCTTGGCTACTAATCTTAGGCAAGACACTGAACCTCTCCGGGCCTCAGTTTCTTCATCTGGCAATAATAACAGAACTTCCCTTAAAGATCTGTCATGGAGATTAAATGAACACGCCAAGTGCTCAGAACCATGTATAGCACAGAGTAGATATTGTAGTTATTTTTGCTACTTTGGGTATGTGGGAAAGACGCTTAAGTCCACCCAGACTTCCTTTTCCACAAAACAGATCTGCGTAACATGTAACTCGCAGACTTCCAACTGGTAGGCGCTCAAAATATGTTTCATTTGTTTTCCTCTTCCCAAGACAGCACTACCACTCACCCTTCTAAGGTCTCAGTTTCCCATACTATAAAATGGGAGACACACCCATTCCACGGTCACCGTCCACCTCACAGGCCTGTCACAGCCAGATCCTGCCAAAGGCCAGGTTAGATGTGAGGAAACCCAGTTTCTACTTTCAGTTCCAGCTTTCAAAAAGCCACTTAACTTCCCTAAACCACCATTTCCTCATTCATTCACTCATGCTATTATAATCTCAACACATATGTTCCAGACAGCGTGCTCCATGATAGACATGGAAAGAGAGAGAAACAAGGGACCATCTCTGACTTCAAAGCACACACACTCCAGTTCAAGATGAAGGCGGGTAACCATTAAGGGGATAAAATATGCATCTCGGTCTCCAGACACGGCCTTGGCCTTCAGAAAGATTAGGGTCACGTAGGAAATGGTCAAGGACCTTATGCAGCTACGTGCAGGTGGGGTCTGGGTGCCCTGCCTGTGGCCCCTGCATCCCTCCCGCCAGCTGTCTCGGCCCGGCCTGGGGAAACGAGCAGCAGCTGGTTGTGGCACGCAGGCCTGGTCCCTTCCCTGGGGCAGGCCAGGCCTGTCTCGCCCGGAGGCAGAGGAACGAGGTTGCAGCCTGTTGCTGTGTGTTATACTATTCCCTTGTATTCTGGGGTTTCTAATCACAGTGGCCAGAAAGCCCTTCCCACACTTTGGTCCCTTCGGGGGCGTCTCACTGGGACGGTGTCCCCAGGTAGCACCTGTCCTTTGGCGCAGCTTCACTGGCCCGCTGTGCACCCAGCGCCTCTTGGGAGGGGCTGTGGTGCACCCTTCGCGCCTCGAGGCTGGACGCCATGCCACCCAGGGCGCTTTTTACATTCGACTTTACTATTTTTACTATCACAAGACTTTCCCCCCAGACTCCTCAATAAACACTGCTTTTCAAAAAAAAAAAAAAAAAAAAGGGGGGGGGGGGGGGGGGGGGAAGAAGGAAAAAGTATGAACAAAAGAGAGGGGAGACCCAAAGGATGCCGTAATCAGATCTACCAGGTAGGGCAAGGAAAGAGTCACAGGAGATAGGCCCTTGAGCTGAGTCTTACGAGATGAATGGAAGTTTCCCAGACAGAACAAGGGGGAAGGTGCTCCACCACATGCAAGGCTTAGAGACGCCAAACACAAAAACAATAAGCATTACAGCTGAGTGGAGGGCCCATCTAAGGGAGTGGCAGGAAAGCGGAATAATACCTTTCCCACTTACCTTGCAGGATTTCCCGAGAAGGAATGGGAACGCATATTAAAACACTGAAAAAGTGCTACAGAAACATCGTGTATGCTCACTATTAGCGCTCTAGCAAGGCTCCTGATGGACTTCATTTTCACCCATTTCCTTCCAGTGTGAGCACTCCCAGGACGGTTTCTCCACTGAGAGAAAGCAAGGAGGTTTAGCACTGACCTAAGTGGAGTGGTGGGAGGGAGAAAGGACAAGAGAAACATCTAGCTCTTTGTTTCAATGACCACAAAGCTCTTCAAGGTCCCTTCACCGTGATGCTTCTCGTAATTTAGAAGATTTCAGTCATTATCTGCCAGAAAGGAGACCCTGACCCCCAAACCATGACTTTTCAAACATATTTGGCCATAACACATGTTAAGAAATACATTTTATATCACAATCCTGTGCACATGCAGAAAGGGTCAGTTACAGTCTCCTCACGGATTTCATGACTTGCCAGTGGGTCACCACCTGAGGTTTGAAAAAGCACCACCCTGAGAGACAAGAAGGTTTATGGAAGATGTATGTGTGTGTGTGTGTGCGTGTGTGTAAGATTTCATGTGCGTGTGTGTAAGATTTCAAGAGTATGGTTCACAAATCCCCTCAGCCTTCTTTTCTTTTGCCTTTCAAGACACTGCAAAATAGAAGAAAATCCAGTCCACTTCCCGGAAAGGAACATCCTTATGTGCACAGCTCACAGGGTGTGTTGTCTGACAACAGATGTTCTTCCATGCGGAAGGCTTTCTGTTTGGTTGCTAAGGCCGATTAGCCCTGTTAACAGGTAGGATTTCAAAATTCACGACTCTCTCTTAGGCAGGGCCCTGCTGCCCTGTAGAAAACAGGATCAGATGTCCACAATGTCTTTTCCATGGGAATATTCAATAAGCAACTTCTTTCATGTCAAGAGCTCATCACACATCGTGACTCAGAAATGAGCAAGCCTCTGCCTCAGGGCTGCTAAAATGTGAACATGATGCCTAGGTGCCTTTCCACTCATAGACAGATTCAAGATTCATGCCACCATCATCACTACTACCACCTCCCTCAACAAAGAAAAAGTCTGCCCCCGTCCAGCTCTGTAAGCTCTGTAGGCAACCAAAATACTAATGCTGGAAAGAAACGCGAAGGTCATCTGGTCTCCCTCTTTCCTTCCAAAGACGATGGCCAACTAAACTTTCCTGGCTCACAACGGAGCTATTTCCTTTTTTAAAAAAAATTTAAGTTAAATTAATTTACAAATAGTGTACTATTCGTTTCGGAGGTGGAGGTCAGTGATTCATCAGTCTATACAATATCCAGCGCTCATTACATCATGAGTCTTCTTCAGTGTCTATCTCCCATTTACCCAATCCCTTTCCCTCCAGCAACTCTCAGTTTATTTCCTATGATTCAGAGTCTCTTATGGTTTGTCCCCCTCTCTGAGGTCATCTTGTTTTAGTTTTCCATCTCTTCTCCTATGATCCTCTGTTTTGTTTCTTCAATTCCACCTATGTGTAAGATCATATGACAACTGTCTTTGTCAGATAGACTTACTTCGCTTAACATAACACCTTCTAGTTCCATCTATGTTGTTGCAAATGGCAAGATTGCATTTTTCTTTTTTTGATGGCTGAAAAAATATTGAACAGTTGATGAATTTGCGTGTCATCCTTGCCCAGGGGCCATGCTCATCTTCTCTATATCATTCCAATTTTAGTCTATGTGCTGCACAATTGAGCTACTTCCTGTTGTACCACGATTGCCTCTGCATGGGCCTTCCCTGTGGTACTACCCAAGTTTAGATGTTTCTACTGCCATTTTTGACTCTGCCATTTCTCTGGCTTAAAATACCTTTCCCCCTACCCATTCAAGTCCCACCCATCCTTCCAGATCACATCCCAAGCCCTCCAGGAAGCCGTCCCCACATGGCCAAACAAACAATGATGCTTGCAAGTCAAGAAGGGAAAATAGCACCTGTCCATCCCAGCTTCCATCTCTGAAATGAGATTCAGCTCCCTGAATTCATGCATCTCTGCCTTTTAGACGCTGTTTAAGGGATGGTTAACATATATTTACGGAATGACTTTCTAATATTTTAAAAGAAGGCATATTTTTAGAAAACTTACATCTTAACCTTTCCTACAACATATATATCAATGTAAGCCAAAAAAAGGTTTAAAGGATTAAATCAGACACTCATTACAGAAATCAGTATTAAGCTATTAATACAAACACACATACTTAGAACCAGTAACTACAATGATGGAAGAGCCAGCACTGCTGATTTTCAAAGATACTATCATCTGGGAGACACTCGTGTTAGGCAACAGAATTTTTACATGCATCCCAGTGAGCAACAGAGACGCCTCCTCCCTGAGGAGCTGCTGTTGGAGATGCTTTCATGGAAAAAGACTCTGCTTTGATACACAGTCAACACACTGAACTCTGTGTTGACTTTGGTTACTTACTATTATTACAGGATCGTTGGATTTTATCGTTGGAAAGAATTTAAAAGATTATCTATTCCACCTCGAAGGATGAAATTTAATCAGGAAAAGGTGAGTTAATAATGTACTTCAGATCCCCCTTACAGGAAATGACAGATTTGAGGCTAAAACCATACCTTCTATAATCTAAAGAAATCAGGATCTAGAAACCCAAAAACCTCATACCATCCAGCCCTTCAGTTTCACTTCCTCTGTCCCCAGACTTCTCGTCTTCCGCCAGATATCCCTCTGTCTCACCGCTAAGGAACTTCCCCAGGTCCTCACCATCAAACCTTCTTCCCGCCGTAAACCAATTCCTCCACACTGTTCCATCTCAGCACCACAACTTCTCTCATCTTACTTAGCAATTTCACTCTTTATTCCGTTTTTTCCCCCCTCATCCAAACAGACCTACCCAAACCTCACTGGTCCTATATTTTACCCTCTGTAACCACTCCAGGCAAAGTTACATTCAGAGCTGAAGCTAGGGACCAAGACTGTCCTACTGAGTCCTGTTCTCCCCACCTAAGATAACACCTTTTCTATCTCACCCTGTATATGATACATAAAATGCTAAAAAAAAAAAAAAAAAAAAAAAAAAAAGAGAGAGAGAGAGAGCTTTCTCTTTAATCAAGAAGGTCATTACCTTCTTGACATACAGCCTTTAAGACACATAGCCAAACAATGATGTTTGCAAGTCAAGAAGGGAAAATACCAAATTCATGGACAATACCAATAAGTACTGAATGTTAGTTACCTTTGCCAAAAACATCCGTATCCTGCCTAGTTCAAGGGTGCAAAAACTGATCGATGTGAATCGCCCCCCTTCCTTTTCTTACTCTTAGCCTACATTCTTGTCAAGAGGCTAAATAAAGAATGACAGGGCCAAACCAAAAGCTGGGACAAAGAGGAAACCAGGGAAGTCAGTAAAAGTCCAAAAGCCAGGAATCAAAACTGGCTGCAGAATATGGTGCTAAACACATAGGCTCCAAAAGCCAATGGCCCAGGGACACTAGCGCCCTTATGCATGCATCGCTGAGGGCCCTGGGCAGGCTGCTCTGCTCGGTTTCTTCATCTGGTCAATGAGGCTAATGGTAGCACCTACATCACAAGATTGGCGTGAGGATGGAATTGATTATCATCTATAAAACATATAGGACAATGCCTGACACCTAGTAAGGACTATATAACTACTTGTTAACTTAAAATACACCCTCAGTTTGAAATCATTTTAACCATCATGCTGTGTGTCTGCTGACTTTCGTACCGTACTGGCAAGTTCAGGGCCTGGAGATATCCTGATGGCTCCCGTCCCACACCACATAGTCCCTGCGTCCTCGACTAGGAATTGCTGCCCAAGAATTCCTTCACATCGGGGCTGACAGGACATGCTCTGGAACCTCTCTCGGGAATAGTCCCCACTGCTGCGGCCATCACACATGCTAAGAAATGCCCTCTCTGACACAGAAGACAGGGCCTTTGAGCCCACGTAGCACCAATTCCAACTATAAACCGGACTGGAATTGGGGGGGCAGCCTACCAGAGAGAAAATAAAACAGAGGGAACATTTCTTGCACCAAATATGTCTCCTGGGAACAGGGCTGGTGGTGCAAAGTGGAAGTCCTCAGAGCTGTTCAAACATGCTATCCTAAGGTCTCTCTTCCCTTTTTTCATTTTGTTCTGATCAGGCTTTTGGCTATACCAGATTTGATCTCCTCAAAGTCCCCTAAAAACTACTTGTTTGCTAAGCTAAGCCCAGTATGACCTCATTTAACTCCACCTCCCAAAAGAATATTCACATTGCTGATACTCCCTTTCCTTGATGGCTCTCTTCTCGCAGCTTCTAGGCCACCATATTCTCCTGGGTCTTCTAGCTACTCCTGGGAGGGCTCTTTTGCCAGTTGTTCCTTGCCTTCCCACCCTCTTCACACCAGAGCATCCCAAGGTTTGTTCTTCGGTCCTCTTCCCCATGCTCACCATCCACATGCACCTCGCCACGGTGAGCCTATCCAGTCTTGAGGTTTGAAAGACCATTTCTTCCCTCAGTGAATCTCCAGCCCAGACTTAATTCTTGAACTCCTGATTCAATAACTCACTTGGACGTCTAATACAATTCTAAATGTAGTTTGTCCAGAAGCAGACTCCTGATATTCCCCACAAACCTCTTCAGCCTCCCCATCTCTGTGAATGATACTCTCCACTCTCCCTCCTCCTCTCACCTTGCTTCATACCTTACCCTGTCAGCAAATCCTATCACCCTGACCTTTAAAAAACATCCAGAATCCAATCACATGGCATTACCTCCCAACTGCCCTTTGGTCCCAGTCACTATCACCATTCTGAGTACTGAAATACCCTCTTTAGCAATTTTCTTGCCTTTGCCCATTCCCCTCACAAAATGGCAGCCAAAGAAATACCATTAAAATGCAGGTCCCATCACGTTACTTCCTTGTTCACAACCTTCCCATGGCTTCTCCTCTCACTTGGGAAAGCCAAAGTCCTTATGATAACTACACGGACCTACATAATCTGAGTACCTCCCACTAGCCCTCCGACCTCATATCTTCCCATTCTCCCGGCTTGCTCTACTCCAGCCACACGGGCCGCCTTGCTGTTCTGGCCTCCTACGCTTACTGCGTCTCCTGCCTGGTGACCTTCCCCAGACACACATGACTCACTTTCTTACCATCTTCACATCTGCTCAAAAGTCATCTTCCAGCTGAAGCTAGAATTGCAACCTAGACCTGCTTAGCTTCCTTACCTTATTTTATAAGTATTATATTAAAATGCACTATAAAATTATTTTGTTAATCCCTATACAATACTTATGTTGTCTTCCCCTACTGGAGTAGAAGCTCCAGGTAGGTTGGGGATTTATGACTGTTCTTACTCACTACCACATTGCTATTACCCGGTAAATACCTTGCATACTCTAGGTGATCGGTAAAAGATAAATGTTTGCTGAGTAAATGAGAATAAGGGCTCACTTGCTTCCTTCTTACCTAAGACAGTCATCACTGTCTTCATCAGCTTCATGGGTGTCTTCCGGCGGCTGATGGACCCACTCGTATGTGGAGACAAAACATTGGTTTTCCTCTTGACATACATGTAGATCCGCAGGTACACCACAACCATGATGAAGAAGGCCACAAGGTTGGACACGGTCCAGAAAATGAGGTAACTCCTGCTATAAATGGGGGCCAGGGAAGAGCAGGCAGAGATGTCACAGAGGCAATTCCAGCCCAGGGTGGGGACAGCCCCCATAAAGATGGCGATGGCCCAGATACACAAAATGAGCAGCGTAACCCTTTTTTTTGTCAGGTTGCTGTGGATCCTCATCCTCATGATTGACATGTGCCTCTCCACAGCAATCACCAGCAGATTGGTCAGAGAGGCGGTCAAGCTGGTGTCCAGGAGCCCCTGGCGGAGAAACCAGCGGTTGACAGTCAAAGTTTTTGACACGGGGCCAGTGTTAAACATCAGGAATACGTAGGCAATTCCGGCAAAGAAATCCGCAGCGGCTAGATTAGCCAACAGGTAGTAGAAGGGGAAGTGAAACTTTCTGTTTTTGATCACCGCGGCAATAACTAGAGAATTCGAAAAAAAAATAAACAGGCAGAAAAATGTTCCAACACACAACACGATCACAAGTTTTGTTCCTGTCCACTCATCAGCAGTGTCTGTGTTGCTCCTGTTGTAAAAAAAGTCCATCCGCCTGTCATAGTAACACTCATTCATTGTGGAGAAGGACTGAACATCCTAGAAAGAAATTTAAAGAAACAAACAAACATCACTCTTTGCAAATTCAGTCACTAAACCACCAATTGCCCCTGCTTAGCCCCAGTTCCAGCCAACGTCCATTAATCCTTTGGATCCCAACATAAATGTCCCTTGCTCCAGGATTCTGGCTCCTGACCTCTTGTTACAGCATCAGCAACTGTTGTCTCTTTTCCAGGCTAGGTGCAAGCTCAGGGAGGGAGGGTCTATGTCTCTTTTGGTCGCCATTTAATCCCAAGACCCAATTGCCCTGTCTGCCTCATGACAGGTGTTTGACAAACGGCTGGCAAACTGACTGACTGATCGTGGATTGGCAACAGATCAAATAATTCTGAGTCCTGCAATATCACTCTGCATCAGTAATAATTACAACATAGCACATTAATGTTTTCTCATGGCAGCCCATTCCTTATATATGGGCTCTGTTCACTAGGCAAGGGCAAGTTGGTAATGCCAGGCACACTGTCAACAAGATAACTGAGTGCTGAGTTACTCTTCACATAACCAAATGGATTCCCCAAGAGATCATTTTTCGACCACTTCAGATTCCACTCCCGAGCTTCCTTCCGCCATCTTTTGGTATCAAGCTATAATGACAAGGCTCATTTATTGAGCATGTGACACAGGACTAAAGACTGTGTTCTCAGTACTCCTCTTTCCTTTTTCGTTCACTTTTTCCTTATTGTCCTAATCCAAATTGTACCGGTGGTGAATGTGCTTACTGGATTTTCCAACCCAACCACTTTAAGTCAGGTTCCTTCCCTGGGCTTTCAACACAGCAGTTGGTAGAAGAGCCTGGCTCCAGGGACAAGACTGAGCTCTGGAGTTTGGGCAGACATTCAAGAATGTGAGAGCATACCTGCCAAGTGAGGGCAAGTCCTTGGGACATATGTCTGAAAGTAGACCCCAAACTGGAATATCAGCCCAAACTGGGCAGACAGAAGACACTCATCTCAGGACAAGATCTCTTGGACACCAAAACTAAGGGATTCTGGCCAAGGAAGGATTGGGAGGGGTGCTAAGGATGCCTCTTCCACTATCTTGGTGGAAAGACCAGGTGTTCTGCCTCACAGTGGTCTGGCCACAGCTCTGAAGGGTCCCGTCGAAGGAGACTGGAGCTGAAAGCTGGGGAATTTAGCGTGACAATGCCTGTGAGCTCCCTTTCAAGGAACAAGGTGGTGATTTGTTCACTGGAGAACCAGAGATCCAGTAGGCCCAGGCACTGAGCAATCCACTGATGGGAATGAAGTGGCTCCAACACCAACATCTTAATAGAAATGCCTAGCTTTGAAGACTCTCATAAATTCTGCTGTCCTATACCATATCCAAGAATCAGGATAAGCAGATCAGAGAGCAATTTGAAGTAGCACAAAATACAAATATATCTTAGACAGTGTTCTTCTTAATTTATATTTTAATGGTATAAGGATACTTTTAAATGAATTAGATACATACTTCTGTGCCTTAGCAAATGGAAGGTAAAATACCATTTAATAAGCTTACAATAAGCAAACTGGGAGTGGTCTCAAGAGACAAATGGCTCTAGAAGCTCAATTACAAGGAAGGGGACTTGATTTTAATGACAAAACAAAAATTACTCTTAGGCAGACATTCACCAATGTTCAACTGCCAATAGCAGCGAACTCCATACAGTAGGCCAATACACCTATGCTGCATCCTGGACATTTTCCCAGATTAAAAATACAGATATATGTGGCACCTGGGTGGCTCAATGGGTTAAGCTTCCGCCTTCGGCTCAGGTCATGATCTCAGGGTCCTGGGATTGAGCCCTGGATAGGGCTCTCTGCTCAGTGGGGAGCCTGCTTCCCCCTGCCTCTCTACCTACTTGTGATCTCTCTCTGTCAAATAAATAAATAAAATCTTTAAAAAAAATACAGAAATATAATTTTAATAGCTTCACAATGTCCCAGTAATGATCATAACACACCTTACCTAACTAATGCCTAAATGTTGGATATTTCAGTTGTCTCCAATATTTACCCTCTATAAGCAAGGCTGTTTTCTTGTGCATTAATCTCTACATACTTGGTCAATTATTTGCTTAGGATTAATCCACACATTTCAAGTTGCTGAACTAAAGAATATAAATTTATTTAAAGACTTCTGATACAGGCTGTCAAACTGTCCTTAAGACAAATCATATTTCCAATCCTATCAGCAGCATATGAGAACTGAACAGGAGATACTAATCTAATTAAATTCAATTTAAATATTCAAGGAGAAAATTCAGCATTCAATAGTGTTGGAAGTATATAAAAATTCAAGACAAATAACTCAAGAGAAATTTTCATGGTGCAATTATGATGTGTCCTTTCACTAATAAAAAATATTTCATTTTATTTTGCTAGATGGTCTGGATAGCTAAGAGAAATGCATTTCTAATTTAAAAGTTACATTATCCTTGACTAACTCATCAACAATATCAATTAAGATGTCAGAAAGATGTTGGTATGAAGATACTACCAAAAAAATTTATAATTTCCTTATTTCCTTTGGAAGGGGTCTTAACATTTTAGCTTTGGTTCACAAACTTGGAGAAATTTATAATTATATGATATCAGAAAACCTTAATGATAGTTATTTGAAAAGTCTTCATATTCAGCTCCCCCCCATCAAAACCCAAGTGGCACATTCTTAGACATATTTTAACAAAAAATCATCTTGAGACTGAGAAGCAGTTTTGTCTTCCAAAGTTGAGAAGACACAGAAAAAAAACATATTTTTTAAAAAAAGATTTTATTTATTTGACAGAGAAAGAGCACAAGCAGAGGGAGCAGTAGGCAGAGAGAGGGAGAAGCAGGCTTCCCACTGAGTGGGGACCCTGATGTGGGGCTGGATCCCAGGACACTGAGGTGAAGGGAGATGCTTAACCGACTGAGCCACCCAGGTGTCCCAGAAGAAAACATAATTAATCAGTACTCCCACCAAACAGCTCCCTATCTCACAGCCTCAAATCATACTTTCGGGAGAAACACAATGAGAGCAAATAAAGTTCATACAGGGAAACTGAAAAACAGTCCACAGGATGGAATATTACATAGCCACTGAAAATCATATTTACCATGAAGCTGTGGTAATATGAGAAGAAGCACATGCCATTATTTTAATTATAAATAATTATATATGTATGTATACATCTACACACATATTTTACAGATATAAAGATATATACATACACATATTTCTTGACTATCTTTTAAAAATATAGAAAAAAAAGGAAAAAATCTTAAAAGTATAAGTACTTCATTAAGTGGAATTAGGGATCATTTAAAACAATTCCAATTTTTTCTCTGTTCCACATTTTCTGTAATAAAAAACAAACTTTTTAAAAATGCTATTGTACTTTTCTTTAAAAAGATTTTATTTGAGAGAAAGCACTGGAGCATGGTGAGGGGGAGTGGCAGGAGGAGAGAGAGAAGCAGACTCCCCCCTGAGCAGGGAGCCAGATGTGGGGCTTGAACCCAGAACCCTGAGATCATGACCTGACCTGAAGGCAGATGCCCAATCAACTAAGCCATGCAGGTGCCCCAGTAAATAAATAGACTTTTAAATGCTAGTTTAAAATTCTGTCTTCGGAGCATGCATTCTACTTAATGATTCAACCTTTCTTTGACAAATACAGCTCCAAAAAAATCAAAATTGATGTTCAAAGGAAAAGCCCCAAGGATTCACTATGTTCGTTATTACTACTCTCACCAGCACAGCACACTTTAGAGTTTTTCAGTGATAATGAAAATAAAACGGTTTTCTACTTAAAATTTCATGTAGCTGTAAAACCTTACATGTTGACAACTATAATGAAATCAGGACGTCACTTACCCAACTTTCCTATAAAACATTTCCTAATGCAATCATCCCAGAGCTCCAAAAATGAATGAATAACTGGCAGTCTTGTGAATTAGTGCTTTTGATCTTTTTATTTTTTTCCCTTCCCTGCCATATGCTGCCAAGCTTGTTGACAGTCCCAGGGATATACTAATGACAGATCACCATATTTTCTTAGTGGGAAATTACCAAAACTTCAGGGAGCTTCCAACAACCAATCAATGAATCGTCTCTCGAACTCTCTCAAATCTTAAAATATGATTCTGTGATCCCAGCCTCAACATCTCCTCCACAGAGATACCTTCTCCAATCTATTCAAAGTAACCCTAAAGACCTGTTTATCTTCCCAGAGCGCCTATCAGTTGTTATGCGTTTTCGCTTGTTTTTACGCCCATCCCCCACTGCTAGACTGTTCCGCTCAATACAGCAGGGACCCTGCCTCTTAAGATCACGTCCATCCATAGGGGTGCTTGGGTGGCTCAGTCAGTAAAGCATCTGCCTTCGGCTCAGGTCATGATCCCAAAGTCCTAAGATTGTGCTCAGCAGGGAGTCTGCTTCTCCCTTTGCCCCTCACCCTGCTCAGGCTCTCTCTCTCATTCTCTCAAATAAATAAATAAAATCTTAAAAAAAAAAAAAAAAGATCACATCCTTAGCTTGAGCATTTGTGGATGGGATGAATGAATCTCTGTCCTATACTGCCTCTTCCACCACTAAAATACCAAGTTCGATTAAACATCTTTGCAGACTTACATACACATCACCCACTAAGTAGGTCAGTTAGTGAACAGCTTCATTTAACTGTGCTCTTGGGTTAGTTACTGAATATCTCCACTTCATTATTATTATTCTTAATTGCTAGTATTTGAGGGATTGCTTTGTGCCTGGTCATCTCATCTAATCCTCCCAACAGTGATGTAGATTCTATTATCAAACCCGCTTTGCTGATGAGGAAACTGAAGTGCCCTTCCTGACAGTTATACAAGCAAGAAAAGAAGACCCTGGATTGTGCTGGGGAAGTCGTGCTCTCCGACCTGCGTGCTTATGGATAACATCAGACTTTCTCTCCACAGGCAAACAAAACACCAGACAGACCAAGAACTATAGTCATACTTACAATAACTATAGTGTCACCAAAATAGAATGAGCCAATCAAAACACATTCAAAGACTATCTTGCACTATAAGAAAAAGGCGGATCAGGGCATTATAAATAGCCTTTAGGGTTTCTTTTTTCTTTTTTTTTTTTAAGATTTTTTTCATATGAGAGAGCGTACACACAGCCACAAGATGGGGAGAGGCAGAAGAGAGAGAGAGAGAGAAAATCTCAAGCAGACTCCACACTGAGCACAGAGCCAGATGTGGGGTTTGAGCCAGAGCCAAGAGTCTGGTACTTAAGTGACTGAGCCACTCAGGTGTCCCTAGGGTTTCTTTGTTCTCTTTGAATAGCCCTGAGAAGCACAGAAGAGGCATTTTTCTGAAAATATGTTTTCAAATTTTATGGTAAGTAGACCCATGATATGGTCAATTTCAAGATTAATGTTGCTAAACTTTAATTCTACCAAATCCTGAACTGTTTTTTTTTTCTTTCTTTTCTTCTTCTTCTTCTTTTTTTTTTTTTTTTTTTTTTTTTTTAATACCAAAGGTTTAGAGGATTTGGCTAGTTGTGACCCCAAAACAAAAGATGTTAAACTTTGGAGCTATTACCACAACTTCAAACTTCAGTAATTTGAGACTTCATAAAATGATGGTTTAGAAAGTCTATATGTGGAATCCAAATGAAAACTTCATGAGCAAAGCTCTCATTTAGATTCTCCCAAACTTGATTCTCTGAAAAAATGTTCCGCCAGCCCATAATGTGGAAACAATTATGAAAATTAAGACATTTGAAAACCACTCAAGCAGCTTTTATTTCTAGCTACCTCTTACAGGACCTGGTGCTGCTGGCCTTTTGGTAACGCTCCCCTCTGCCTCCTAGGATGAAAAGGGGTCATCCTAAACGAGGTCAGTGGGCACTGTGCATATTTTCTTCTCCTCTATGAAAACCCCAGCCAGATGGAAGTTAGAGGTTTGGTCAGCTAATGTGCCCACAGCCAGGGAAGAGACCTGCATAAGCAATCACATCTGCTCATTGAATTCTTTCCAGTAATTCATGTTAATGGTGAAATCAGGATAGCATAGGAGATTTAAATCCACATAACAATCCCTGAGGTTCATTTTAGCCATAAGTTTCAAAGTCTTCAGGCCTGCTATGCCCTCTATCCAGAAGGCTCCTCCCCCAGACAGCCATCGTCCCATTTCCCCACATCATTCCTGCTCAGATGTCACGGCATCGGAGATCCCTCCGCCATTCTCTAAAAGTACACTTCACACCACCTTGCTGAGCTTCCATTCTATGTCCTGCCTGGTCTTTCTCCGCAACATTTCTCAATACCTGAATCTTTCTACTGGGCTTAGGGTTTGGTTTTATGCGTTAGGAAGCCAGGGACGCTGTGTCATTATGGGGCCTCCCCAGTACCTGGAACAATGCCCAGCACATAGTAGACACTCAGTAAACACTTGTTAACTGCAGAAGGAAAGCAAGTCCTTGTGCACACATGCCTGCATGCCCCTCACTGTTTATCCAGACTGAGCATTACTGCTTTCTTCTTTGGTGAACTCTCCAATTTGGATCTCACAACTCTTTCATTTCCCTCCACAGAGCTGGCCCCAAGCCCAGCTGGCCAAGAGGTGTGAGGAGTTTGCCACCCTTGAACAGGGTGGTCTGGAGGGCGGTCACAGTAAAGTGCACAGTACAGACTTCTCTACTTCTCTTAGAAACCATGGCTCCTTTTTTTTTTTTTAATTTCTTTTCAGCATAACAGAATTCATTGTTTTTGCACCCCACCCAGTGCTCCATGCAATACACGCCCTCCTTAATACCCACCACCTGGCTCCCCCAACCTCCCACCCCTGCCCCTTCAAAACCCTCAGATTGTTTTTCAGAGTCCATAGTCTCTCATGGTTCACCTCCCCTTCCAATTTCCCTCAATTCCCTTCTCCTCTCCATCTCCCCATGTCCTCTGTGTTATTTGTTATGCTCCACAAATAAGTGAAACCATATGATACTTGACTCTCTCTGCTTGACTTATTTCGCTCAGCATTATCTCTTCCAGTCCCATACATGTTGCTACAGAAGTTGGGTCTTCATACTTTCTGATGGAGGCATAATACTCCATAGTGTATATGGACCACATCTTCCTTATCCATTCGTCCGTTGAAGGGCATCTTGGCTCTTTCCACAGTTTGGCGACCGTGGCCGTTGCTGCTATAAACACTGGGGTACAAATGGCCCTTCTTTTCACTACATCTGTATCTTTGGGGTAAATACCCAGTAGTGCAATTGCAGGGTCAGAGGGAAGCTCTATTTTTAATTTCTTGAGGAATCTCCACACTGTTCTCCAAAGTGGCTGCACCAACTTGCATTCCCACCAACAGTGTAAGACGGTTCCCCTTTCTCCACATCCTCTCCAACACATGTTGTTTCCTGTCTCGCTAATTTTGGCCATTCTAACTGGTGTAAGGTGGTATCTCAATGTGGTTTTAATTTGAATCTTCCTGATGACTAGTGATGATGAACATTTTTTCATGTGTCTGATAGCCATGGCTCCTTTTTAAACAAAACTCCCAAAAGAGAACAGAACCCAATGGCCAATGCTAGAACAATCTGAGCAACAAAATAAAATAGCACTCGACTATAAACCAATGTATAAACTAAACATCCTTACTGCATACTGATGTAAGTAAATGATGGAATAAAATAACAAATGAGAAAGAGGAGATAAATCTCCCATGCAGAAGAATTCCAAATAAATTATATAGACATTCTGCTCTAAAAGAAGGGAACATGATTTCTGCCAGAGGGCAGCAGGGAAAGGGCAGGGGGTGGGGGTTAGAAGTAGGGAATCATTTGTCAAGTTTCAGTGGAGAAACCCAACAAATGACTTTAGCGAGGTGATCAAGGTCAACAACAACAGTGGTCATAAGTCATGTTGCCAATCTGTAATCTTGATATACATTAAGAATGGCACTTTACTCTGTGATCTTCCTTCCCCAAACCCAAAACCACAGGCTCAGCATGAGAAAAACCTCAGACAATTCCCAACTGGGTGGCATTCTGCAAAATTCCTGACCAGGACTCCTCAAAAACTGTCAAGGTTCTGGAAACCAAGGAGAATCTGAGAAACTGTCACAGCTAAGAGAAACTGATAGAGATACAAGTTGTAAATGCAATGTGTATCCTGGATCCCAGAACAGAAAAGAGACATTAGGTGAAAACTAGGAAAGTCTGAATAAAATACGGACTTTAGCTAATAATACTGTCTCCATATCCATTTGCTAATGATAACAGATGTACCACACCGACGAAGATGTAAATAATAGGAGATACCGTGTGCAGGAACTAAGTGTAACGTGGAAACTCCAGACTATCTGCTCGATTTTTCTGTCAATATAAAACTGCTCTATAAATAAATTCTAAAATAGATCTAAAAGAGAGAGGAGGAGAGGTTATGAACTTCACGATACTCCAGTAATTTTAAGATAAACAGAGCTCGCGTGTTTCCTAAACCGTCCCTATCCTCGGTTAGGGTAAAATATACAGACGAAAGGCGATTTGTTTGGGGCTCGGTGTAAATGGAGATTGTTTCGGACAGAGTGCGGAAAGCCTATGTTGTCATCGGGTAAGGCTAATATGTTGACTTAGGGGTGCTGTTAAGTGCACAAATCTAATACCCTATCTCCGTACCCCTAGATCAGTTCTCTTAAGAACTCAACTTTGCTAACAGGACGCTACTCCATCTCTTAAGGAGGGAAGGTGAAGTCAGGCATACAGATGGAGACCCTCTGTCTCCACGACACAGCCAGTGCCTCCTGGGAAGTGGCCACAAAGGGGAAGGGCAGGCACCCTCGGGGTATGTCTGGGAAATGACAAACATCTGGGCCTCCAGTCCTTCTTGGCCTCGAGGTGGTGACCCACAGGGGAGCCCGGCAGCTGGAGCTCTGCACACTAAACGGGTCACCATGCCACTGCAGTGTGGAGGAGGCCTGTGGGGAGGGAGGACTTGTTTAATAAACAACCGTGGACAAACATATTGTTCCCCAGATGTCACCGATGACTGAAGTCCGTCTTAAACCTCATGACTAAACAGGAAAGCCTACCGGAAAACATCCAGAACCAAACCGAAGGAGACACAGGTTTTATACGATCAGCAGATTCCCTGACATAACGTATCTGAATATAATGTAAATATTTAATTGTGTTTGCTTAATCTATTATAAAATTTTAATCTCATCTAACTCAGGAGGCTAGAAAGACGACAGATATACTTTGTCCTTTGACCCTCTCAAAAGTAAAGATGCTAATCATAATGCTTGAAATTGATGTTTACACAGAATATGACTATGTATGTTCTGCTGCATAGCTAATAAACTTGAGACCATTATGCAATCACAGGCTTTACTCTCTGAAGGAGGAAAGTGCCAAAATTTAAAACGTGGACATTTATAGCTGAAGAAGATATTCTTCTTGTAGGAAGAACTCGGTCGCTGTGAAAATGTATTTTGAGAAACTTTGCAGAGTTCCTACTTATGGCAAGGACTTTGCGTGAAAAGAAAATTAGGTGTCTTTAGATGTAAAATCCACAACAGACAAAATTTTGGTCCCAACCCTTCGTCCTAACCTAACCGTAGCACTGTGTTCCCTCGCTCATTCCGTTTCATGACCTTGTCCCCTGCCTCCAGTCCTAAAAAGGATACTGAAGAGCCTCTTGCTCAACACCATTTGTTCCCAACAATCCCACACTGTTAGCAGCGATGGGTCGACGGTGATCTGAAGTGACATCTCCATGCGTCTGGAGACCACAGCAGCCCAGGTCAGTGCGTGACTAAACCCTACACGTGCAGAGAAAGGGAAATCGTATTTTCAAAGCATGTGGCCTCAATAGGAAACCACTGTTGTAAACAAGGCTTCTGAGATTCTGCAGGAGAGAAACGCTGCAGCTAAAAGAACAAGTCACAGGGCCTCCAGCAGGAGTCCTGGACCTTGGTCAGGAAGCAGGATTCATCAGGAAAGTGGGAGGCTCACAGCCCTCCCCAGCGTGCCCCCCTCTCCCACCCTGTGCCTGCCCCAACGTAAAAGGGCGCGTCTGAGCCAAGGTGGCCAGGTCACGGAGATGTAGATAAAGGCATCTGAGTGCTGGGTCTGACCTCAACTGCTGGCCCCTTGGCCCTCCAACTCCCCTCTCCACCCTTCTCCCTGCGCTCCCTACCCTGCAGGACTGCGTCAGCGGGCCTTGTCCTCCTGCTCCTGCCACTGAGAGGGACAGCAAGAGATGGGGTGGCAGGAGGCCCAGGCTGGGACACTGATTTTCCTTGCTCCCTCCTTGCTGGGCTGCTCTGGATGGACCAGGTTAGCCCCTGTGAGCCGGCCTCCCCACGCAGGCGGCCTCGTGTCCCCCGCCCCCGGCTTTCAGGTTGAGGGGTGCTAACTGCTCCTTGCTATTATTCCCAGCTCTTGGTTGACACTGTGCCATCTCTTGTTGGCTTCTGTGAACTCTGCCCTTCCCTCACGGACCAAGTTACCGTCCCCCTCCTCCAGCTCCAGTTACCAGTTTGACCGTATCTTGTGTTTCTTGTGGAACACTGATAATACAGATGCCATTTCCAGTGCACTGTAATACCACAAAAAGTGGCATTTTCAAGGGTTTAATATGTTACGGGTTTTCTTAAATCTTTTAGTTATATTTACACTGTGACATTTCTTGGGTGTGAATATAACAACTCCCAGAGGAGGAAAGAGGAATAAATCATACTCCTGAAGGCAAGGACCAGTATCACCATTCCTTTGATGTTCTCAGTGTCCCATACCTGCACCGGAACCTACTAAATTTCTCTACATGTGGTGAGTGATTTACTCAGTAGGTGATTTACCCAAAGTAAGAGGGGTTCTATAAAATATAGGTGATGCCGCTGGATTCCACCAGATCCCAGCACACTGGAATCTACATCACTGATGTCCTTCCGCGCCATCCTGGATGGGCCCCAGCTCCGCCTGCGTTGCTGGTCTTAGATACCATGGAGATAAATGACTCGGACTTAAGTGTTAAGTTCCGCCTAAGGGTTAGCCAGGTTTGAAACCCAATGGTATGGTGAAGGAATAAGTAGTCTTTTCCTTATAATGCCTGTGAGGAGGGCAGGGCGTGGCGGGGGCAAGGGTAATGACAACCCGAGCTGAGCAAGCAGCGCGGCGTAACTCGAGGCAAAAGTGTGCAGACATCCCACAAGGGCTATGTGTAGGGGCACCACCGAGCCACCCTTCCCTGGCAGGGCTGATGGCATGGCCGGCTGGGGGCAATCCCGCATTGGTGCTGCTCTCTCAGATGCTCTGGGGATGCTACAAAGGCAGACGATCTTTAGACAGAGTCCCTGAAGAGGCCAAGAAGCTGGGGGGGTTCAAAGCACGGAGGGGTGGGGTGGGGTGGGGGATGTTTCAGGAATAAGCTCGTCCTTATCCCAATAGTAGCTCCATCCTACGCTAGCATTCTTCACCCCTGGTCCTCCACCTGCTGCCTCCAGTACGAACCCAAACAGGCTCGGGGGAGATCAGAGGTCATCCATGACTCTGGAGCTTAGACAAGTCTCAGCTTCCTATCCGTATACCCTGACTTGCCCTAACTGACTCTTCACACATTAGATTCAGACTCTGCTCTAGCCACCGTTGGGGAGAACGCCCCTGAGCGTGCATGGGAGGAGCATCTGTGACCCAGAGTCTGCCTTTCTGCCCAGACTGTGAGCTTCTCAAGGGCTGGGGCGGTTTCTTACTGACATGTGTGCACTTGATGACCAACAGAGGAGCATACGAGCGGATACCCAATAAATGTTCGGTGCCTGCGCTGGTTAGTTTCAGTTAGCCTGTGGGGAGTAAAGGCAGTGGAAACTCCGTCCCATCATGCTGAATGATAACAGGAGTAAAAAGAAAGCGCAGGCTATTCTTTCAAGAAACGTGGCTGAGAAAAGCTCGGTGCCTCTTCTATGGCTTTCAGCATGCTTGACTGCATGTTCGTCCTGACACTGGCTCCAAACCTGTTACATACACAGCTGGTATCCTGTCTCCCTGCCCCTGTCCTGTGAAACACAAAAAGATACTAGCTTGTAATCAGCACAAAATAAAAATGCGTTCCTCTTCTATTAATCCCCAAATGCTCTGTTTCCAGTCCTCTTTTCCGTTGGTTCACTGTGGAGCTGACAGACAGTTATTCCCTTCTTGAAACTCCCCACCTGAGCCTCGGGGACTCTATCCTTTCCTAGAGTCTTCCCGCTGTCCTCAGTGTCTCTGTCCCCTGTTCTCCCACCAGCCCTGCCGTGTACACACTCCCACACTGGTCCTCAGCCTCCTCTTCTCTTCCTTTTAAACTTCCCTCCTCCAGCACTACGATTGCTTACGTTATTACATTACATTACATATTACCTAATTACATTATTCCCTCTCTATGGATGACTTCTGATCGACTCTCTCAAGCCCCAACATCTCTCAAAACCCCCCAGGCTAAGCTCCCAGACTGCCAGATAAAGGAGAAGAAAGTCACCCTAAACATAGAACATATGTAGGTTGGAACTCGCAACGTCCCTCCTTTTGGCCCTTGGAGATAATGAGACCATAATAAAAAATGAAGTTGGAGGCTTCAGGATATCTGGGTGGCTCAGTCGGTTAAGCAACTGCCTTCGGCTCAAGTCATGATCCCAGGGTCCTAGGATCGAGCCCCGTATCGGGCTCTCTGCTCAGCAGAGAGCCTGCTTCTCCCTCTGTCTGTCATTTCCCCTGCATGTGCTCTCTCTCTTGGCTAAAGAAATAAATAAAATATTTTAAAAGAATAAAGTCATAGGTTTAAACACCAAGTTTTCAAGGTAGGGAGCTAGAATGATGGTGTCAAGCCTCACTCCTTGCTTGTAGTCCAGCATTTGGAAGTTAGCAGAAAGGTTTGGAATGGGGCAGCCTTTGTCCCACTCATGCTGGCCAGGACCTTGGGTGTTTGGCTTAGGCCCAGGGAGACTAGTAGAGGCCCTCTCCCTGATGCTCCACCGGGTCCTCACTGCTATAATGTTCTGGGCTCTCAATCTGCTCCTGCTCCAGTCCTCTGGATGTGCTCTTGGAGATTCTAACTCAGCTCCAAACCCGACTATATCCTTGCTGGGCTTCCCCCCAAGAATGGTTCTCAGCCTCTTCTCAAGTGAACTCCCCCTTATTAACCATACCATGCAGCAGGCCTCTGACCCTCAGACTGCAAAAAAGGGCTAACAGGACCTTTGACTCCATTTCTCAGAAGTCCTGTTCTGCCTGGTACGACACTGAACTCATTCTGCTAACTCATTGGCGCATAATTGTATATTGCCCTGCCACTTCTCTCAGGATTATTTTTTTGTATCTATATTTAGCTTTCTGTTCTATGGACAGACTACCAAATTGTTTTCCAATTGCAACAAACTCCATTCCCTAGCCTCCTTGAGGCTAAGTTTCTGCAGTGGAATGTGAACATAAACATTTGCTACTTCTAGGTTAACCCTAAAACACATCGTGTGTGCCCCTCCATGCTCTTCACTCTCCTGCAAGTTGGAGTAGGGCTGGCCTGACATTCTGCATTCAGCTTTTCGAGCAGGGCAAAGCCCTAGAGGAGCACAGTTCCGCGTAGTTCATGGGCAAGTTTCTATCAATGAGGAGATAAGCACCGAAATTGCAAATAAACACCTAGGAAAGTTTACAGCACTTTGACATTACTGCGAAAGACAAAGTGCATGATCAGAGGAGTATAAACCACAGCTACTGGTCTTTGCGGTACTGGAAATAAAGAAAACCAGTCTATAAACAATGAGAGTTTGAGAAGCACTGCCCTAGTGGATGGTGGAAAAACGAGATGAAAGGGACCCTTCAAACCCGAACCACTCACCTCGGGACTGTGAGCAAGACAGAGAAGTAAACTTCTGCCTTGGTCAAGCCACTGTGCTTTGGGAACTCTGCCCAAGAAGCCTGCAGCTGAAGGTGAAGGTACTGGCAGGAAACAGAATGGGAACATGCACTGGCTGCTCTTTCCTTGCAGCTCTCAGCAAAGCCTTACAAGAAAGAGATGAGCTCAGGGAAGAACTGTTGTAAGTCTGTAAGCAAAGAGGCAAAGGAACAGACAGTATCTGGAGATGAGATGAGAGATGTTAACTGCTGGGACCCCAAAGAACAGAAGATAGTATCACCACTCACAGCCTTTCTTGAAGGCCTCTCAAGAAGATGTTGCAGAGAAGCCAAGGACCACAGGCTTCGAGTAAAGATCCACAGAAAGGTGCACTTTCCTGCCTAAGTCCATGTTTTGGAGGACTTCAAGGTGGGGATCAAAGGAGAGGGACGACAGAGGTGGGCCAAGCATAAAAGCTGGGAAGTCAGACAAGCTTAAGAACTTGGTCCAGCGGGGCGCCTGGGTGGCTCAGTGGGTTAAATAAAGCCTCTGCCTTCGGTTCAGGTCATGATCCCAGGGTCCTGGGATCGAGCCCCGCATCGGGTTCTTTGTTCAGCAGGGAGCCTTCTTCCTCCTCTCTCTCTCTGCCTGCCTCTCTGCCTACTTGTGATCTCTGTCTGTCAAATAATAAATTTAAAAAAAAAAAAAAAAAAGAACTTGGTCCAGAATGAAATGTGAATGGGGTGACTGTTGAGTGGGACTGACTAGAACCAAACAGGCGGGAAAGACTGGGAACTTCTTAAGGTTATTATGTTGCTAAGGAAGCCACAGCTGGGCCTGGAAAGGCCCCTGCTCACTCTCCCCCAAGGTGCACACCTTCTCCCACACTCATTTCAGATATGGCTGCAGAGGGGAACGGACAGGAAGAGCTTCACAGGAAACAAAGTCAAGGTCAGGGTCCTCGGGAGGCCTCTCCCGGAGAGCAGAAGCAGGGACCAGCCACAGAATGCCTCCGCTGCTGGGGCCGAGAGGTTCTCATTCCTGCCCAGCAGGCTTTATTATTTCTAGGCGCCTGTGACTGCTACCAGTCTCCTGTTCCTCTGAATGGGAGTTTGTTTTATTTTATATTTTTATATTGGTGTGTTTTATTTTATTATTTTTTAAATAAATATATGATGTATTATTTGTTTCAGAGGGAGAGTTTTATTTTTATGTGGTTCTCTCATTTCTCCTCTTCTATGAGATAGCAGATGCCAACTAGTCAGAATAAAGAAAGAAACGAATATTTCAGCACTGGCAGAGAAAACAGAGGTTAGAGAGGAAAAGGCTAGCCCTGTGGAATCTGGTAAACTAAACCCTCTCAAGGCAAGCACAGCAGGCCATGACACCCGGGCGGGCAAGGGAACCCGGGGCAAGGAGCAGAAGTTTTGGCATCAGCTGGCCCTGGGTCAGAGGGAGGCTCGTCACACTCAGCAAGAGCTTTGACCTGGCACACCTGCAGATCCAGCCAGAGCCTTTCCCTTTCTCCATAAAAATGGCAACCTAACTACAATGACTGGGATTGTTGAAGGACTGAATTAAAACAGTATTTATAGAGTGATTAGCAAGATGTCTAGCACATAGGAAGTATTAAATGGCAAATAGTACTTTCTAAGAAAGTTAGGTAGCTCAACACTTCTTTTAAAAAGTCAGTGGAGGATGGAGTTGTTTGGGCAACTGTCTTTGGCTCAGGTCATGATCCTGGAGTCCTGTGATCAAGTCCCACTTCAGGATCCCTGCTCTGTGGGAAATCTGCTTCTCCCTCTGACCTCTTCCCTCTCATGCTCACGCTCTCTCTCGCTCTCTCTCTCTCTAACAAATAAATAAATAAAATCTTAAAAAAAAATAAATTCAGTGGAATATACAACTGGCATTCTGGAAGTTCAACCGTTCATGCTCTGACACCATCATCTAATAAGGAGTAATGACAAATTCATCCTACGGACGACTAAAATACTAAAATAACTTCGGTTGGAAGGAGTTCCTCCCTGCCTGAGAGTGGGCCCAGGGCCACAGTGACTAAGCTGAAGGCACTACCACTTCCTTCTGCTGCTGCTTGACACCAAGCAGAGAGGCAGGGATGGAGAAGGGGGCGGAGGAGGGAGAGCAGCGACAGCACGGTGGGGTAGAGGAACACAGACCTCAGGGTCTGGCTTCAGACACCAACGGATAATCAGGTGAGCAGAGCAGTTAAAGTACACGGCTCTCTGGGACGCCTGGGTGGTTCAGTCGGTTAAGCCAGGTTATGATCCCAGGGTCCTGGGATCAAGTCCCACATTGGGCTCCTTGCTGGGTGGGGAGCCTGCTTCGCTCTCTCTGCCTCTGCCTGCCTCTCTGGCTGCTGTGGGTGCTCTCTACCCCCACCCCCGACGAATAAATAAATAAATAAAATCCTAAAAAAAAAAAAAAAAAAAAAAAA